>NW_027117474.1:0-246438 GCF_038497645.1 Lipomyces chichibuensis | reverse complement strand
GAAAATTAAAGAATATTTAGGCAGAGTAAGCCCGCCAGGTCGAACGCATGTTGCAATTGATCAGATAAGGAAGTGCGCGGAATTAGCACTATATCAGGCCGCGATTTTAACTGATCAACTCACACAAATGCAGGGCAGCGTAGAACGCCAAAAGAGAAAGCGCCAAACTACTAGATCATTTATTGCTTCGAATAATATTTTGACCGGAGCAGAAGGGCAACGACGTACACCGCATAATGAAGAAGTGGTCCAACGGGAAGACAACAGGAGGGCAGCCGTAGAAGAAACACGTACTATCAGACGGTGTAGCCGTTGCAACCAGAGCGGACATACCTCACGTACATGTAAAGGTAATGCAGAATAAATTCTTATTTATTATAATGTTATATAACGTTAACTTATACAAAAAATAAAAAGATAATAAATTCAGTTGCAGGCTAACGCATCCCCATCCACCATTCAATACACGACTCTGTGACCCGCGTCGCCATCCCATGGCAAAGAAGCCTCTGCTAGATTGCTCTACTCAAGTGTACTCAATTTCTTAGAGCGGACGCGAAGACAGGTTACCCGTATCTCACGAAAAAACCGCCGACCACAGGATTCGAACCGGACAAAATCGTGTAGCGTACGTCAGAAGCCGCACGCGAACAGCAACATTAGAGATTAGCCCACTCCCAAACGATTGAGCCATTACAGCTACTAAAGACTGAACTTTGTAAATTGTCATTTTATTTATCATCAAATCACCTAACCCTGTATTAGTTACCGTATGATGTAATTACATTCCTTTGTGGGGATTTATAGGTTGAAGCCGCTTCTTCCATGTAGCTGGGCTCCTTAATATACTGCATTGTCTGCGTATATTCTTGCCCATCTCAAGTTGCTCCATAGTTTAGCGTTCATCCTCCTCGTTATATTCCCCTGTAGTCATCCGTGGAGGAATTTATTTGCGGGTTATCATTAACTTAGTGGATTATGCAATAATACCTGAACAAATTCATGGTGCAACAAATTCTCTTCTCGTATTGCCGAAGTAACAAATCTCGCTGGTCTTACTCCCGGAAACTAGAACAGCATTACCGCGTCAGTGCTATATATAGACCACAATGTGCATTCCTCTTGGAGGTTGGAGAGTCTGAAAGCCGCACACTGTGTTAGCGACGACGAGTCAATTGTCGGATCTGAGAATAGTGTAGGGTAAGGGAATCCAAAATGTGTCTCGCGCGCAATCTCGACTTGACTCATGTTAAAAAAATATCTTTCGTGATTTATTGACACCGACTTTTCGAGGTCCCTCAACACCGTCAATAACCCCCAACCGTGATCTAAGGTACGTATACAAGTCTGCTCTGCATAATTAGTCGATTGGCCCTCAATGTGACTGTGCTCGTGTCGCTTCTTTCGAATGGTATCTAACATGTCTAAATCACTAGAGAAATGCCATCAAAAGGAAAAGTTTGCCTCGCCTACTCTGGTGGTCTCGATACTTCCGTCATTCTCGCCTGGCTACTTGAGCAAGGATACGAGGTGATTGCCTTCATGGCCAACATTGGCCAGGGTAAGTCATTAACACACCCGTGTTGTTGTCACGGTAGCAATATGCTAACAAGAATATAGAGGAGGATTTCGAGGCTGCCCGTGCAAAGGCTCTCAAGATTGGTGCTACCAAGTATGTCTTGGTGGATGTCCGTCGGGAGTTTGTTGAAGAGCTTTGGTAAGTTAATTGCAGTACTTCGGACTTGTTATGGAAGTTAACACTACCTAATTAGCTTCCCGGCTATCCAGACCAACGCCATCTACGAGAACGTCTATCTCCTTGGTACCTCATTGGCCCGACCAGTTATTGCCCGTGCTCAGATTAAGGTTGCACAGGAGGAGGGCTGCTTTGCTGTCACCCACGGTTGCACTGGTAAAGGTAATGACCAGGTCCGATTCGAGCTGGCATTCTACGCTCTCCAGCCCAATATCAAGTGCATCACCCCCTGGCGTCTGCCTGAATTCTTCAACAGATTCGCTGGCCGAAGTGCTCTTCTCGCCTACGCCGGCGAGAAGGGAATTCCCGTCCAACAGACCGCGGCCAAGCCTTGGAGTACCGACGAGAACTTGGCTCATATCTCTTTCGAGGCTGGCATTCTCGAGGACCCCAACACAACTCCTCCAAAGGATATGTGGAAGCTTACGGTCGACCCCCAGGATGCTCCCGACAAGCCAGAGGAGTTCACAATCGTTTTCGAGAAGGGTCTGCCGGTCAAGTTGATCTACGAAGGGGGCAAGGAGGTCACAGATTCCGTTGAAGTCTTCCTAACCGCGAACGCTATTGCCCGTCGTAATGGTGTCGGCCGTATCGACATTGTTGAGAACCGTTTCATTGGTCTCAAGTCCCGTGGCTGCTACGAAACACCTGGTCTCACTCTCCTCCGATCTGCCCACGTCGATTTGGAAGGTCTTGTGCTTGACCGTGAGGTCCGTGCTATCCGTGACCAATTCGTCACCACTACATTCTCTCGTCAGCTTTACAACGGTATGTACTTCACCCCCGAGTGCGAGTACGTCCGCGCCATGATCCCTCCTTCCCAGAAGAACGTCAATGGCCAGGTCCGATGCGCCGTCTACAAGGGCAACATGATTATCCTTGGCCGATCTAGCGAGACTGAGAAGCTGTACGATGCCAATGAATCATCTATGGATGAAATCGGTGACTTCGAGCCTACCGATGCTACCGGCTTCATTGCTGTCCAGGCTATCCGACTCAAGAAGTATGGCCGGGCCAAGCATGAGAAGGGTGAGGCGTATTAGATATCGTCATATTAAGATATACAGTCGGCAAGGACATAACGGTTAGCGCAAGGTGTACGAATCGTGTAGTTTACAGCGTTTGTATGGTATACAATACCACTGTGTAATAACAATATCTCTTACAATGTATAAGCTCAACCATGTATCACCTACATAACCTTAAATCCAATATACATAGTCAAATACATTATAGCAGAGTAGAGTATGCAGTATCAAAGAGCAATATATTTTGAATCACTCCTTCACTGCTGTTACTAAGGTGTGGACGAAATGTTCACATACACGGCCCCAGTTTTGAAGTCAACCTTGAATTTCTCGCTCGCCGGGAACACGCTAAGGCTTTTCTTGAAATGCGTATCGTACACTCTCAAAGCAGGGACGCGTTGCCAGCCAGATGTAACCGCCAGCGGAAGCAGTTCATAGTCAAGCCTACGAGCGGTATAGGGTAAAACTCTAACACCAACCTGCTTGGCTCCTTCATATGCGAAATTCGCGCGTTGTAGGGGTACCTTTTCCTGTATTGAGGCATGGTCGTGTTCATCGTAATCATTTGAAAACGATTGCTGTCGCATCTGATGCCGTATCGGATATGAAAGCGACATGTCATTATTCAAATCGAGAGTAACAGAGAATGTGAGAAGATGGCTTGTAGCATTTTCAATGAAATACACCAAGTGAACCTTCTCCGAAGACGTCGACTCGACATCCATAAGAACTCTAGGTTCAAGTAGCGGGAACGTGAGCTTTAGCGTCGGTAAGGTGAAGTTGTTATCTTTCTTCTCATCAGAACCGCTGTCCATATTAGTTCGTCGCCATGATAGCGTGAGTTTCGCATCAGCTGTAGCAATTCGTTTTTCCATCGGATCGTTATTGGTAACATCAATCATGAAATTATGTTGATAGGCGTCAGAGCTTGAAGTATCCCGTTGAAAAGCTTGGGGCCCGTCTTCCAGAAGTTTGCAATGTACACCAACGACATTCGAAACGTCAAATTCGTAGTCGCGAATCTCAAGATGTTGCAAGTCGACTGCATCGATTACTGCTGAAAGAGACCACCGCTTTGTAATTGGTGGACTGTGGGATTCGAGATCATATATAAAAAACGGACTTGGCCACCTACGTGGGTGGATTCGGGGTGTGAGATCATACGACACATGGAATGGAAAGATCACCGGTAAGTCAATTGTATGGATCTTGACAATACTGATATCTGGTTCAGAGGCAAGTAGATACGTGGCTGTCACGTCAACAATCAAGTCACATGCATCTGATGGCATACTGATTGAGAATTGGCATTGCACGCTGGAAAAAGATGCAACAGTTCCGAGTTCGATAGTGTCTGATGACCCCTCACTTCCCATCCAAGTAGTCGGCACATCTAGAGAGCATTAGAATTGGCCAGAACAATAGCCTATGTAACGCGAACTCACTGAATTGGCCTTCCACATTCTGAGCCTTAATTTTGACGGACAGTCTCATATCTTCGTCCTCACGACTGATTATTGTGAGCGGTATCGTGAGCCTTTCGCCAATATAGGCAGGACCTTTCAATCCGGATACGATATCGACATGCGGCTGTTTGGGTATAATCTTTATTGACCGTGGTACCGATGAGGTTAGTCGTTGGGAGTACAATATTCCTCCATCTGTCAATGTCAGCGAATGATCTCAGAAGAACAATTAAATGCTCACCCTCTATCCACCATTTGGACAGTGCTTCGTCGAACGGTACAGTTGCTAAGTCTACAGCTAATTTAGCTGTGAACGAACTCTCCTCAAATGTCAGTATCAATGAGGATGCTGTAACAGTTCCCAACGTCTTGATTTGCTGGGATATCTCAAACGTTCGTACGTCTCCAGGCTGGAATACTAAACACCCTTTGGCATTACAATATTCTCCGGTTATATCAGATAGTTCTAATTTCTGCGCTCGGGTGTCAGACAGGGTGTCATCATGTGTTATTAAAATAGGTTTCAAGCCCCCCGTAAAGTTTAGCTGCACAGATGACATTCTCACCGCCCCCACAGCTGATGTATGCTGCGACCGTAACGTTAGTTGGCCAACTACAGAGCTCGCTAAGTGCGCTTCGGCTGCCATGAAGGCAAAGTGTGCATCAACTGCATTGTCATCAGAATATAATCTAGCCGATTCGATGGCTCTCCCACTTACCAAAAGACACAATATTGTCTGAATCCACAACATATACTTGCGTTTCACCAGCATCCTCGGATCCATCCAAAAAATCTGAAATATTTGCTACGCCTGAGTTCCACGGAGCGAATTCTTATTATTCACGTCAGCAAATGAAGGCCAGACAGTTCGAGTTACAGACAGACTCCATACCTCGAGACAAGCTCTCAAATTGTAGCTTAACTAGGTCGAACTTGTTATCACACTTTCTAGCTGAAATAACCGCTTCCGATATCATCGAACCCAATATAGTGTACCATTTTTCTCTTCTGTATTCAGTTTCTGAGAGATGGAAATACTTTAAGGCATCCACATAATTGCCCTCCTTAAAATGTATTTGTGAGATCTCGTGCGCAATGTAAGCCTGCATTCTTGTCTGCGAACCGTCACCATTACTGAATCGAGCATATGCGGTTTCCAGCAAGCTTAGCACTAGTCCGGAGTGATCAAAATAATGTTCTTGCTCGGGTGGCGGAACTAGATACAAGTCAAGAGGCTCTGGCACTGAATCTCTGGCTAGCCGACTTCGCTCAATAGTCAGTCCTGCTGCACCCAAATATTGAAAGCCGGAATGGTGCAAGACATTGGCGGAGGGGAAGTCTGGACCCACAATTGTAGTATTCACGCCTGTAAACGGTACAGACCTTGGAGAGATATCTTCCGGGACTAAGTCTAATAGTTGAGCAAGCAACCAGTATTGCTGAGCTTTCCATGCAAAGTAGCTGTATGTATCCTTGGTAGAAAACTTCTTCTCAACCAGGGCTGTTACACTCTCGATGTGTACATTGAAGACCTTTTGGGCCATTACAGGCTGACACTGGTACAGGTTGCATTTCAAAATCTCGAAGTGAGTCAGCGACAGCTCATATTCCACAAACAGCGAGAATTACCTTGAATGCCATAGTGTCCAAAATCATCCTGGCTTCGTTCCACCGGGGGCTACCAATCGATATCGAATCAAAGTACTCCAGCAAAGATTCGTACGCGATTCCGTACAATTTAATTGCGACATCATTTTCTTGTCTAAATTCAGCAAAAACCGCTTGCTTAAATTCGTATCTAATATTCCATCCTGCGGCACTCAATTGCTGGCCATTAGACACAGGAGGAGATTGTGATCCTCCATTTCTAGCACGTTTCCGTCGGGCATGCTTCAAAAGCGTTGAGTAGAAGTCTAAGGCAATTGGATATAGCACCTGTTTTAATCTAATGACTCAGATGTTAGTTATTGCCAGTAAATCATAGAAACAGAAATTATGACATACTCTCTTACAAATGTTTGGATTTCGAGAGGCGAGCATGGCGGCAGGGAAAATAAACCAGATTTCGCATCTAGACCAGTGTTTTTCCGTAGATAGCTAATCCGTTCATTTAAGTCGATGCTTTGTAATATACTTCTTCGGCTCACCACTACTGCCACAAATTTCACGTTGCGTTCAGAAAACTGCTTCTTCAAATCATTTAGTTCTTTGATCAAGTCGTTGTCGTGACTTGACTTGCTCTTGGTGCCGTCTGATTCTGTGAATATTTCGTGGAAAGACACAAATACAGCTGGCAGAGAGTTTCGATATTTCCTTAGCCAGAACTGGGATATTATACCATCCGGAAACAAAGGCGACTCTGGCGAGAGAGGAGATAGAGGGGAATGCGAGCTTGGCGACTTCGGTCCGGACGAGAACGATGAGACCGACACCGGTGACAACGGCGACGCCTTTTTTGCAGGCAATTGGTAATCCTTCAATCAGGTTAGCACCAAACTCCGAGCACTCCATTGCACTAACGTACCTTTCCCACGGTCAAGACTCTAAATACTGGATCATGAGCCTTGCGATCAGCCTTTACCGCGCTTCGTTCCCATATTTGTCCCTCTGCACCCTCTGTGAATGCTTTGAATAACTCCGCTCCATCGGGAAATGACGTGTCGATCAGTGGTGGCCCAACAGGGGAATCGGGGCTTGAAGTATTCAATTTTGATTGCGAGGTCTTGCTGGGTGTGGTTGTGAGGCCCCTAACCAGCATCAAGGGTAGGTTATGGCATAGATATTCAGGCGGATATACCTCCATGTTGAACGTTAACGACTATTTTACTGCCTACTCATATTAATACTCATCATGTTCAAAACGGTAAAGGTAGACGTTTTGTTAGAAGATCTCACCTATTTGGATCATTAAAGTAGGACGTCGGCAGGGGAGAATGTGAACAGCGGACGCTGGAAGTATCAAGACCTGCTTTTGCAAACAAAACAAGCAAGTATCAAGTCGATTATAATTATATTATTGTATACCATTCGAGCGTAAATAAATTGTGAGAAGCATACGCGTGTCCACTTTGCTAGACATGCATTTCCAGAGTCTGCTACAAACTTGCAGGGTAATTGCGGCGCTAAGCAGTTCCAATATAAGGTTTGTGCCTGTGATCGCCCGCCGAAATGTCCAGCTCTGCGCTTCAGCATCAAGCGCAATCGTGCATGACCTGGTCAAGGAGAGTAACGAACACAGTGGCACTTTTCGTTTACATATTGGATTGCGAAGGAGGATTGTTCAGCTTGTTATTATTTGTTAATCGAAATGGTTGACCAGCACGTTGCGGAAGAGATCTTGTAAGTAGCCAGAATAAAGTCGTCGAGGGATTGGACATCCTAATTATTTACAGGCGGTTTAAGGCGGCACTTGCACGCCCAGAAGATGGTAAGCGAAAATTTCCGCGAGCGCTTATAATAAGCTTGATTGTATCTGGTCTTCAATGTGTTGGGTTGGTTGAAAAGACGGTGCTAATCTTTCGTTCTGATAGCTTCGGATTCAGATTCCTCTATTGGAGCGGCTGGCTCAAATCGAGGGCGAAAGCTGAAAAGAAAATCTAGAACCGTTCAAGAGGGAAGACTTGGGGTGTCATATGGAGCTGCATCAATACCCCAGGTGAGTTGGTATATTTCGTGTTGTAGCGTTCGTGCATATTTGGTGTGACGGCGAGTGTCTCTGTATGGAACTAATTTTTATGACAATTGATTACAGACCATCGAATATGCGAATAAAAGACGAGCAATTGTCAGTGTGAAGAAATCCTATAGAGATTTGGACCTCAGTGACGAAGAGTATGCGGATGATGACGACCGGGAAGACGAAGGCGATTCTGACGAGGACGACCCCTACGCCGGCATCAACTTGGAAGGTAATTTATGTCAAGATTTTGTAGGCTATGGATTAGTATTAATGTCTTGCCAGCTATTTTGTCCCCAATTGGACATCCGTCCGAGTTACCTACGCATCCAGGTATTTCAAGGGCTTACACGCGTACCACACTATCAACTCTCGCAAGGAGAGCTTTGGACTTAATTTGCACGGAACAAAAGCAACTAGCACAGATTAACCGGCTGCTAGCTGCTTTTTTGGGTGATGATCCAGCGTATATTCGAGATCGCAATCTTCACCTTCCGGAACTCTACGATCACGATGGCGAGAGCCCGATTCCAGAAGAGCAAAGTACGTCAGAGCCCAACGCTGCTAGCAAGCAAAGAAGCAATGGTTTTCTTAAGAACAAGTCGAATGGCACGGTTGATGGTTTGAAGACAGAAATTGACGAATTCGGAGATGCTGATGTTCTTGCTGGGACCAAGCCCGCCAATGGCAATTCGAAACCTCAATCCGAGGATACCAATTTGGATGGGAATGGAGATGAAGATGAGTCAAATAGAGCGATCACTCGTCGTGTAACGCGGAACCAGGCCACGAATGAGCTGGAGCCTTTTTTTGCGTTACCCAAGTTGGAAGTGGATCGCGACTTCGGCTTCCCTCCCGAGATTGCGCAAGAGACGCGACAGCTTTCCCAGATGGCCGCCCAGCGTGGAGAAGAATTTATCAGATCGTTGTATAAAATTAGATCCGGTATATTACGGGCCGACAGATTTAGGGCCAAGGTATACAAATGGTGCCGTGAAGTTGGTGGGGATGTGAGCGATGACGAAGAGCCTGCTAAGGCTGTTTAGAACCTGCGACATTTCGTTAAATGGCTGACTATCTTGGACTGGGGATCGTTAGTGTTGTAAGTTTCTGAATTGGGATTTATAGCTTGCGGCCGTGCAATGGCATTCTGGTTTTGTTTCATATTATGGTACCGGTGTATATGGTGTCAAAAGCGTGAAGGTTATTATCATTTACTCCATGGTGCAGTTTGCTGCCATATGTATTAATATCTTGGATTGTTGCTGTGCACGTTTGTAAATACGATGAGATCTTTTGGAGCTGTCATTAGTTCACTTGTAGCGCTCGTGATCAGTAGTTAAACGCGAAGTTTGGATCTTTAAGGTCGGGTTATATCGCGGGAAGCCGGGTAAGTGGGTAACGCGAGCGACAAGAAGTAAACAAACCACAATGTTGTGGTTCCGAGCCCCTTGGCTTGCCGCCCCGTCATGAGTTCTTTGTTTTTCGCAGGTCCAGCATCCACAACTGAGCAATCACCGCTGCGCTCATATCAGCATTGCCTACTGTATTTGATAATTGATTGCTATCTTGATTATAGACTTTCATTTATTTCTCGATCACCATGAGGGAAATTGTAAGACGCGTCTGATTTAGGTGTTACTCTACTGAGTTACCCCGGCAGAACTTTTCTAAACTTACAGCTTGCGCTACTGTGATTTGGTATTTCAGAGATTAACAATCTTGCGATAGATTCATTTGTCAGCCGGTCAGTGTGGCAATCAGATTGTAAGTGGTATTTATTACGAGACAGATCGTGAAAGGATTATTGTCCAGCGTATTATTTCAATCTACAGGACCTTTGCTTCTAACTGCTTAATCAGGGCGCTGCCTTTTGGTAAATACATTTAATTTTCAACGATATGAACCAGGTTTAACAAGACTTGTGCTAGGCAAACTATCAGCGCCGAGCACGGCATTGATGGTTCCGGAGCGTATGTGAACATATGAGAAATCTGAAATATACTGAGCGTCATGCCTAATGTCTGGTTTAGGTATCACGGAACTAGCGATCTGCAGCTTGAGCGCTTGAACGTTTATTTCAACGAAGTATGGGCTATTGTGACACCAGCAGAAATGCCTCTAACTGAAATAGGCTACTGGTGGGAAGTATGTTCCTCGTGCAGTACTGGTCGATTTAGAGCCTGGTACTATGGATGCCGTTCGTAGCGGACCATTTGGCAACCTCTTCAGACCTGATAACTTCGTATTCGGACAATCTGGTGCGGGAAACAATTGGGCCAAGGGTCACTACACTGAAGGTGCTGAGCTCGTTGATTCAGTTCTCGACGTTGTACGCAGAGAGGCAGAAGGTTGTGATTGCCTTCAGGGATTCCAGATCACTCACTCCCTTGGTGGTGGTACTGGTGCTGGTATGGGCACTCTCTTGATTTCTAAGATCCGTGAGGAGTTTCCAGATCGCATGATGGCTACGTTCTCTGTTGTCCCATCACCCAAAGTTTCCGACACTGTATGTCGTATCACTCATTTCATAACTACATGACTATTGTGTAACTTACGTGAACTTTAGATTGTTGAGCCTTACAACGCTACTTTGTCCGTCCATCAGCTTGTAGAGAACTCCGATGAGACATTCTGTATCGATAACGAGGTAGCAATAGCACACGTGCAGCCCTTGAATGGTAGCTAATTGCCTTAGGCTTTGTATGACATTTGCTCTCGCACTTTGAAGCTTAGCGAGCCATCCTATGGTGATCTCAACCATCTCGTGTCCGCGGTTATGTCCGGCATCACCACTTCTCTTCGATTCCCAGGCGAGCTAAACAGTATGTTGAGTCTCACTTTTACTGTACACCGTCCTGACCCTAGTATAGGTGATCTCAGGAAGTTGGCTGTCAATATGGTTCCCTTCCCACGTCTGCACTTTTTCATGGTCGGCTTCGCGCCATTGACCGCTGTCGTAAGTGGACCAGTTCTTAGTGCTTTTGCGAAAAACATCGCTAATCATAACCAAGGGTTCCTACTCTTTCCGTGCCCTTTCAGTGCCAGAACTTACGCAGCAAATGTTCGATGCTAAGAATATGATGGCCGCCTCAGACCCCCGTCATGGCCGATACCTCACCGTTGGTGCCTTCTTCCGAGGAAAGGTTTCGATCAAGGAGGTTGAAGACCAGATGAGAAGCGTCCAGACTAAGAATGCTGCATACTGTAAGGATTTTCAGCATCCAAGTATTTGTTATGTTATAAAAGAGAGGCATTAACGTAAATTATAGTCGTCGAGTGGATCCCCAATAACGTTCAGACAGCTCTTTGCGCCATTCCTCCTAAGGGATTGAAGATGTCCGCTACCTTCATTGGCAACTCGACTTCCATCCAGGAGCTCTTCAAGCGAATTGGTGACCAGTTCTCTGCTATGTTCCGCCGAAAGGCTTTCATTCATTGGTATACCGGCGAAGGTATGGACGAGATGGAATTTACTGAGGCTGAGTCGAACATGAACGACCTTGTTAGCGAGTATCAGCAGTACCAGGAAGCTACGGTTTCTGACGAGGAGCTTGAGTATGAAGAAGAGATGCCTTTGGAGGAGGAGCAGTAGATGGATTGACTATTGGTGTTCATCAGCGTACTTTGAATTTTTTTTCCGCGGTCTAATAATGGGTGATCCGTTTATATTTTTTAGTATATCAGCAAATATTTGTCCTATATCGCTTCTTAGTGTTTTGTTATAGTTGAGTTAGTATCGTTACTTGGTTTTAGGCTATATATATATACCAATGTAAGCTGTTTGTATCACAATCCTAATTGATTTGTTGCTTGAGTAAGTTTGGTAGATTTAAATTGACGGCTGGATTTTATGTGCCCCGATCGGATGATATCTAATCACGCTTCAGAGCAGTAGGGTCACCTGAGCAGCATGTATATTGTCAATATAACACGATTATTATAGTGCTGAAAGCCACTTAGATAATATAAACTCCGCTTTGGTTTTCAAGGAAAGAATTGGGGCGATGTGGAATGAACCCTATACATTTCTTTTGATTGAAAACTAGTAGATTACTATACAATATTACAGTTGCTGGCGGAACAAACAATAAACGAACGAGAGAAAAGGGACGAACGAATACAGACTATAATAGAATCCAAACGCCAACCAGAAAAATCGAAGAGGATAAAGGAATGAAAGAAGAATTATGGCCCTCAAACGCGGAAATACCTAACCCTTTTCTTTGGTACATATTTTGTGTTTAGCCGAAATCGTTGTTTCATTGGCTTGATTAGTGTAGCGGTATCATACATCCTTCCCAAGGATGTGACAGGGGTTCGACTCCCCTATCAAGCAAATAATTTTTTTTTCCTTCGTTTTTTAATATTATTGTAATAGAACCAGTGGGACATTCCTGGGATTGTAGATAGTTGCTTCTTGCTTTCGGGGTTTTGGTCACTAATAGCAGGCGGCTCGGTGGGTATTGGGTTGCCAAGTACTTTGTTGTCTGTTCGTCGCTTGCCTTCGCACCTTTTCTCTGGTCACGGCGATGCCTGTCCGCATGAGTCGGTCAAATCTCCGACCTGTGGCAGATATTTTGTCTGTCTTGCCATTGCATAAAATACCTTGCAATCAGTTCACACTTAATTGTAGCTGGTGGCCTGAACCAAACCATTAGCGTTAGCACAGGCGGTCCGCTTCTCAATTGTATATATAGCCAATTTGACAGGATTCCATCATACTTGGCGAATCTGTCTCTAATGAATTCTGGGGGGAATTGTGGATTGACTAAAGATATGGGTCAAAGTAGCATACAGAACGGCGACGATGTTGTGTACTGGTACATCAGAGCCGCACGCTGGCAAATTAAAATTGAAGTTTGGTTACTGAGTGAGTTACTGACCAATCAAATCCAGTTTGGCAACCGGAGAAATCTTACGACGAATATATAATTTGTCAAAGTTTGAAATATCAGTATGAGAGATCAGTCAAAGATCATCGATGGAGTCATTGCGCCCGGGAAAGAGATCGCGACGGACGCAGCTGTGGAAGCAGACGAGAGCAACATCCGCGTTAAGTCAACATCATCATCATGGGAAAGTTCAACTGCAGCTTCAACTGACTCTAAAGGCAAAGCGACAGAGACGCAACTGGAAACCGCGAATACGAATACATCAGGGAAAGAGATCGCGACAGGAGCAACTGTGGAAACGGACACGAGCGACATCCGCGATAAGTCAACATCATCATCATGGGTAAGCTCAACTGCAGCTTCAACTGATTCTAAAGGCAAAACGACAGAGACACAACTGGAAAGCGCGAATACGAACACACCAAAACCAATAGCGCATGCCGGATCTAAAAGAAAGGCTGATGATGGAGCTCGGGGGTCAGAGTTGGCACATCTATCGAAACCGCCCGACAATAAAGATGTATCTTCATCTGCGTCACCTATACATGCTCAAGTAGCTTCTAAGTCAACATCATCATCATGGGTAAGCTCAACTGCAGTTTCAACCGATTCTAAAGACAAAACGACAGAGACACAACTGGAAAGCGCGAATACGAACACACCAAAACCAATAGCACATGCCGGATCTAAAAGAAAGGCTGATGATGGAGCTCGGGGGTCAGAGTTGGCACATCTATCGAAACCGCCCGACAATAAGGATGTATCTTCATCTGCGTCACCTATACATGCTCAAGTAGCTTCTACATCATCTGTGTCAGGGCGGCTCCCGGAGCCTAAGTCTCCCCCGCGATCTCCACCGCGAAAACTGAAGCGCCCTTCTGCCTCTGCTCGGCGAACACATGAGGCTCGCGAGCAAGATGTTGTAAAACGCCGCCGAATAGAAGTACAGGAATCTCAGCGTACGCAGACAGAGCTGTCACGACGATCAATCGACTCTGTTGTGCGGCAGCACTACAACGCGCGACCTGATCAGGGAGTTGCGCATCGGCAGTACTCACCAATCATTAAACTAAAGTCATTCAATAATTTTATAAAGTCTGTCCTTATAAAGAGATTTGCAAATAGAGATGACGTTGTGTTAGATATGGGCTGTGGCAAAGGAGGTGACTTGCTAAAGTGGGATATTGCGGGTATTCGAGGTTACATCGGTATTGACGTGGCCGATGTCAGTATAAATCAAGCCACGGAGAGGTATAACAACATGAGACGGCGAAGATTTTGGGCGGAATTTTTTAATGGTGACGCCTTTGGGGTATACTAGTCTTGAGCAAATTTTTTTATTCGACTATTCTAACATGCAGTTTAGATGCCCATTGCAACGTACCTTCCTAGAGATATGCAGCAGGCTGTATTTCCTGTTGACATTGTGAGCATGCAGTTCTGCATGCATTACGCGTTTGAGAATGAACAAAAGGCTCGTCAGATGCTTGAGAATGTGTCAAGATCGCTTCGAAGAGGAGGTAAATTTATAGGGACTATTCCATCTTCAGATGCAATAATCGGTCATATTGCGAAGTTGCCTGCAGGAACGAAGGAGTGGGGCAACTCTGTATATAGTGTGAGGTTTTATAATGATCCTCCCAGAAACGGAATTTTCCGACCTCCTTACGGGCAACGATATTCATTCTTCCTCGAGGATGCTGTTGAGGACGTCCCTGAATATGTGGTGCCATTTGAAATCTTCAGAGCGTAAGTTTATGAAGGCAGCCAAACGAAGGAATTAGAGAGACTAATCAGATGTTAGCATGGCCGAGGATTACAAATTGGAATTAATATATCGCAAAGGGTTCCATGATGTATTCGAAGATGAAACTAGTGAGCATCCTGAACTATTCGATATTTGTCGTCGCATGGGCGTCACGAAACAGGACGGAAGTTATGGAATTGAAGGAGATCAGAGAGAAGCTGCAGGTACGTTGAGCAAGATCATATATAATTTTGTTAAGTAATGTTTACTAATGTTGTAGGATTTTATTTGGCCTTTGCATTTGAAAAATTAGCTGGTTGAACGGTCTATATGATACAACAAAGCTGAAATCTGTATTTATACAAGTCAACTAGTTTGCAATAAACACGACTACGGTTCCCGTTGTCCAAGGCCTCCCGACTGAAAATTCCATACCCTGATCTTCAGTCAAATATCTGAACTGATGCTCCAAGGACTCTTTTTGAGGTTTATTATTTTCCGTATATTCCATTACCTTTTCCCCGTAATTTACGGATCCTATATACAATCTGTTTGTCTCACGAATGCGATTCCGAACCCAAATACAATGCATATTGTTTTTAGTTTAATTGATCCAACTAACCTACAACTCCTGTCCCTCCCGCGCAGCCATATCGTGAATCCACTTCTTCACCTTATCGTCCGGACATACGTTCAAGAACGTGTTTCCGTCAGGATCAATTTTCTCTGTGTCTGCACCGACACGGATCAGTGCCAATGCCGCATCTCCATGACCCTCAGCCGCCGCATGAAACAACGGAGTCCAACCGGACCGATCGACGGTATTCAGCGGAGACTTGTTCTTAATCAACAAATTAATCAACGGGATATTCCCAATTGCGGCTGCCCGATGTAATGGGACTTGATTTTGCCGGTCCCTGATTCGTACTGCGGCAGGATATATCTCGATTAACCTCACAGCGACGTCATATCGGACGCGCGAAACTGCATAGTGCAGTGGAGTTTGACCCGCTGAGGTTTGTCTAGAGAGATCGACATCGTATGGTAAAAGCATATCCAGGATCGGAAGGGATCCTACAGACGCGGCGATGTGGGCGACTGTCCAGCCTGTATATCATCAAGTCGCAATGTTAGATTTAAGAGTATTAAAGCATCCTAATTTTATAGTAGGACTTACCGGCCTCGTCAGAGTCGTCAATATCAATGCGCTTCAATTGTCCGTCAGGCCCAGTCGCAGCTGTCAGGAGCGCCTGCACGATGTCGGCATTACCGGCGCTAACAGCCCAGAAGAGCGGGGTGCGGCCATCGTCGTCTCGTTTCGAGATTAGCGAAGGATCGGATCTGATGAGGGAGCGGACGGCGAGCTCGCGGTTCTCACGAGCCGCTGTGTGGAGTGGGAACGCGTCAACGATCTCTTCGTCTGCCATGGTAGGTTATTGTTATTGGTACCACTCTGCTTCAGAACCCGGGTCCATAGGGGGCCTATCTGCGGGGAAAAATACTGTATTATTACGAAAGCGTTGCGATGATGTGACGCCGACGCCGACGCCGACTCCCTCAGCTCACGTGTTCTTAAGGGCTCGGCTCGATGAGGAGACCAAACTTGGACAAGAGCGAAGTATTTCATTAATCAATCGCTTACAACTTATTCCATATTGTGTTTTTCACGGCAAGGTACGCCAACTCAGGTAAACTTATAGAATGTAGCAAAATAATCAAATTCGCAATGACTTTTTAGTTAGAGCGCCATTGCGCCAAAGACGGACTCATGAGACCCACAATGAATATTAAAAAGCCCCGCTCCCTTACAAGCCGGCAAACAAGCAATTGGACAAAGCTCGAATATCACGGTCCGCTCGGCAGCTACGAGAGCCCGAGTGATATGGGGACAAAAAATAAGGCGTTTTTGCGCACATTCTTATTGGCCAGAGGCTGATACGTCAACAACCGGCTATTATTTTGGAAATCTGTGCGGAGGAATATACAACACCATAAAGAACAAAAATACTGCGCCGCTGCTCGGTCATGAGTGCCCGTCGAGCCCGTCGGTTGAAATGCCTATATCTGTTTTTCAGACGTCTAGAAGTCTATTTAAACACGCAATATTGCATACGGCTTGAAATTGCCGCGTCAGCTGCAGCGTAGATGTCTATTGGAGCTCTAGTAATGAGACCGTTATTTCAGTTACGAGTCAGCAGTCACTCGAGGCTCAATCTTCTACTCGGTGTCCGTATGATGCTAAAAAGACAAGGGATTAGTTAGTCCATACACTATCCGTCTATTATTATTACACAGATTCCTCTTATACGAGGATTTTTAACTGGCTGAATAGTGGATCTATGCCAGAATGGGATTTGCACAGTTGCGGCGAGTGCGACCACCCGTGTGGCTGATTAGCGGCTGTGCACAAAATGAGATAAGCGTAAGTCGGACGGTCTAGACCGCTGTAGACCAAGTTCGAAGTATAGAATTGAGCCAATCAGAGCGCATGCAATTGTTGCTTATGCTCCATGCACGTGCCAGGGGCCACATATTTGGTGCAACTGAGTACTAAAGTAATACGCTAAGCCTAAAAGAGGGTGAATCTATATGTTTGTTTCGTTCCCCAAGCGTATTAGCTTGAGAGCCGGTCCAGAAGGCGGGTCCTGTCTAATCTGCCGGAAGGAATGGATAAAGCCCTCGGGCCTGGCCTGCTCATTGTTATTTGGTTCCCTATCGACTTAACCAACTCCAGTCGTTCATATTTATCTACATTTATTTCCCGCCCGGAATCTTCTTCCAAAGTTCGCTTCGCTTTTCTTGTCTCAGCACCTTACTCAATCGTCTCCTTCTTCGATAACTGTCTTGTCGTCGCTGTTGATAATTAGTTTTAGCGACAATGGCTACTTTTATTCGATGTTTGCTTGGCTACAAGCCCAACAGCAAACGTCAGGTTAACGCTAGACAACAACCCGCTATCGAAATCGGTTCGTCTGGTGCGACTGAAACCGTTCTCCCTATCTACGAGGAAGAACGGCGACCACTTCTCGACGAACACGAGTCCTTTGATCGTGAGTCGTCCGGGTCCGACACGATTACTGCTTCCAGCAGCTCATCAGGATCTGGCAGCCGATCGCATTGGTTTTCGCCTCGAGTAATTTCTGATGCTGTTATTGGCTTGTCCGATGGTCTTACCGTTCCATTCGCTCTTACTGCTGGCTTGAGCAGTTTAGGTGATACTAGGGTTGTCATCACTGGCGGTATTGCTGAACTTGTTAGTGGTGCAATTTCTATGGGTTTGGGCGGCTATTTGGGAGCCAAGAGTGAAAGGTATGTTGATTAAACTTGTTTTTTAGCCCCTCTCCATTCTTTACTAACATACTGTAGTGATTGTTACAAGTCTCAGCTTGAGTGCGAGAGAGAACTTATTCAGACCAATCGGTCATCTTCAGAAGAGGCTGTCATGGAAGCTATGAGCGAATATGGCTTAGCTCCATCCACTGTGTCCTCTATCCTCGGTGACCTTGAGAAGAGCCCTGAAGAGATGGTCAATTTTATTATGAAATTCGGTCGTGGCATGGAAGAGCCTCCCATTGGCCGAGAGTTCATTTCGGCAGCTACCATTGGCTCCGCTTACTTCATTGGTGGTTTCGTTCCTCTTTTCCCGTACTTGTTTGTTCACACTGTCCAGGCTGGGCTTGTTCTAAGTTCAATCATCATGGTTATAACTCTCTTCATCTTCGGCATTGCGAAGACTATTTTCACCGGTAACAACGACAGGCTTCAAGCTGCCTGGGGTGGAGTGCAAATGGTGTTAACAGGAGCCGTCGCAGCTGGCGCTGCGTTTGCTATGGTCCGATTAATTGACAGTACTTAATTGCTTCATTGTTAAGTGTCGATTGTCATACAATCATTGCGCTCCTTTAGGTTTGATCCCATTGTTACAGCATTTCAAGCGGGTGTCGGTTTTACTTAATTGTTTAATGATGATTCAGATGTGGTTTTTTAGAGCGGTAGGCTTATATAGAATATGTTAAAAAGTTTGCCAGGTCTTTATATCCGCCATGTGGTTGTTTGGGTCCCTTGTGTTGTTATTAGGTTGTATTTTTTTGTTGTTAGGGGCATTTGGTTTGTAATCATATCATTTGTGTGCATCTTTTGTATATTGTGATTCTGCTCTTGTCATTGTTTTGGTCATCTACATTAATCACTCCTTTAGTAATTTTTTTTGTAGTATACAACTGTCAGCTAATCATGCTAAGTGTACGGCATTAATTTTAGAATAGAATTATATTTACAGTATGAATCTAGTCCATACTTGCCATATTAAAATGAAATCACTGGGGAATGTAAGTGGCTGCATTTGATGTGGAATGATGACCCAGCCAAGCCAAAAGGCACGGCTTTCACAGTCAGCTTATCAGCGAGTCGGTCTAAACCATGCTGTTAGCGTTACTGTCTCTGATTGGTCCGCTCCCCGTTTTCATCGAATAATGCCTCGAATTCACTAAGCCGCATCAATTCATCCAGTAATAATAAATAATTGTGACCATCGATCGTCACCTGGAATCCGAGAAGGATTCTTGACAAACCCGTACGCGCATCATTTAGCGAAAGTCATTTTCACAGCGATGGCCAGACAGTCACCAGTCTAGACCGTCACCAGCATTCCATGTGTCAGGCTTGTGCGGTCCCCCTGATGAACATTCCAGACCAGTCGACATTCGTCATGCTGCCGGGTCCTTACCGTGAATCAGAGCCACACTAACTAGAGCTTCTGCGTAGATAGAGCGAGATCGAAGCCGTCATTTGGGTTTGGGTTAAACTTGGATTGTGCAGACTCGGTTAAGATGATGTTTAAAGTTGTAGTAAGACTTGCCAGCTTTGTTTAGTTCTAGGATAGACCCAGAGGCGATGGATGGAATTGGTCAGCTTCTATACATTCTAATAGCCGAGTTCTCCAATTATATTGTTGGCCACGGGACTGTCTATCTCGTGATTATTTTGTGTTTTTAGCAGACTGCCCTAAAGACTGCGTACTTAAACAATAATGCAAAATACCGAAGGCAGACGATAATATGAGGTCGATATGAAGCTCAGTGAAGTGGCCGAGCTTTTATGTGTGCGTTCGGAGTGCTTCTTGGCCACCTGTTGGGAATAAACGATAATCCCGTGTCGCATCGCTAATAATGTAAGTTATCAAATATAAGAACACGGATTACTATTATCGCATGGGGTTAGGGCATTCGCTCGAGAGAAGTTTGCAAATCGTACAAATTGTATCTCGCCTGCTCCGGCCCCGCATGCGTTTGTACAAAAGTTACTGGCAGATATCCTGTTCGAAAGATATCGAGTTGGTTTGTATAGTGGTAATTCTGTAACCGACAGTACGGTGAATATATGATTCCGAGGTCTGCGGTATCAAAAACGGCACCCGAAGGATGGATCCACTTGTATGTAGAGAGAAAATAGTTTCATGTCGGTTAATGAGAGTTTGGCATGATAAAAAGTAGTCGTGGTACCACCAGCGATAAGAGTTATACTACGTCTACCAGAACCCAGCCTCTTTATGGAGCCTATCTGATGACAATGTGATAGAGATCTATAAAATTCAATTTATATAATAACGTAGCAGTATTATTTACTAAGTGCAGCAAGGTGCTTTGTTGTACCAGCTATTTTAGCACTGACCAATTGGTATCGGCTTAACCAAAGTACTGCCTGTACCTCGGTTCCAGATGCTGCTAGGGGAGTAAGGGGACTTAAAAATTCATAACTTACTGTTAATTAGAGGCTGCAACGTCGCTTGACTACACACTATGTAAAGACTCGGTATTGTTTCGTGATGAGTGTAGTGTTAGTGGAAACATGCAGCATCAGTTGGGACATCGCACCCAGAATAGTGTTGTGTTTGCTCAACATCACATGATCCAGCACGCAGACTGCCGCAGTATACTTCTCAAGCTACGGTAGTGTCTTTCAAGCAATCCGACGTCTGACGATTGATTGATTCGACAAACGACGACAGACTCTCGCACAGTTATTGCAACGGCCAATAATGGCTTCCGACGCTGACTTGACGGAGGTAGCGGCAGCAATTGCGGTGGGGCAATCCCAGGACGCGAATCTCGAAGCAGCCACGCCGGATCCAGCGCCATCAGAGTCCGCATCAGTAACTGCCGTCTCGCCAGAAGATGCCCCTCCGTACACTGCGACGACAAAAACATTGGCTCCGGGTCCGGGTCCGGCTCCGGCTGCAACGCCCATAGCGGCAGCTCCAGTACCGATATCGACGCCGTCGCCGACATTGCCTGCTGCTACAACACCTCCGCCTCCGGCATCATCGACCTCGTCTTCCAATGGTACGAGCCAGTGGGGTTCTTTTATAAAGCGGGCAGTTACCACTGTCGAGCAGAGTCTGGATAAGGTACTGGACCCGTCTATGGCGACAGATGCACCTATAGTACCAGTGACTCCTGCAACAGATCGCACTGGGCAGCGGATATCGATGCAGCAGCGGCTCGCGCTGGCGATGCAGGCGCAGAAATTGGGGAGCGCGCCTGCTAGACGGTCAACGCCCGGATATTCGTCCGTTGAGAGCAGCAGTGCGCGGCAATCGATGGAAAGTACCAGAAGACCGTCAATGGAAGATAGCCGACCTTCAAGCGAGAAAGAATCTGAGCAGACGACTGCGATTAAATCCGAGGCGGAAGATGACACGGCACCAGAAGCTGAAAAGTCACTACCAACAGATCCGCAGCCTTTGAATGCAAATTCGACGACAACTTCGGCACAGAATGAAGTGTCGGTGGCAGAAACAGGTGCCCCCCCTGAGAAACTACCACCACCACCACCTTCGGATCTACAACAACTCCACTCCGAGCTTGCTCAAAAGCAAGAGGATCTTCATTCCTCTCTCAGCCGTATCACAATCCTCGAAGAGAAAGTAAAATATCTGTCTAACGAGCTCCTCGACTATACACAAAAGAAGGGAAATCTAAATCATATTGACACACGACTCGCAGAGAAAGATGAAAAAATCGCTTTACTTCTCCTCGAAGGTGAGACGCTGTCGAAAAATGAATTAAAGCATATGACTACTATTAAGCGATTACGAAGCTCCGAGAGGGAAGCGGAGAGACTGGCCCAAGAGGCGAAGCGGCGGCAGGAACGCTCCGAGAAAGAGGCAGCTGACCTGCGCGAACGATTGCGGAAAGCAAATGAAATCGAGCGGAAGCAATCGGAGCGCATAAAAATTCTGGCCAAAACGGATTCGGAGGCTGGTATTTTAAAGCGGGAAACAGATGCCCTGAAAGCCACAATCTCGGATTTACGCGATGAACTCGCAAAGGCGAATGCACTTGCAGAAGATGCAGTGCAGAAAGCTCAGACAGAAGCCCTGGAGAAGGAGAAGAAACGTGCAGAATCTTTGGCGCAGCAGTGGGAAGCACTCAAGGCTGAACATGCACTCGAGCAGGAACGATTCACTCATGAAAAGTTTAACTTGGGGTCGAAGCTGAGCAGAGAGATGGACAGATGGAAGGCTCGCGAGCATGAACTCCGGGAGGAGATTAGTGTATGCTACTATCTTTTTGATATGTCGTCATTTCACTAACATGAACAGTCCCTTGAACATAAGCACGAGATGTTGCGCATACAGGCCGAAGAACTTTCTGCTGGAACTACAGGAGACACGCAAGCGAAGATGCTACGACAAGTCGAAACCCTACAATCACAATATGCAATTGCCACACAGAATTGGCATGGAATCGAAGCGTCACTGCACTCACGGATCGCCAGTCTGGAGAACGAACATGACGAGGTTGCTAAACGCGAGGGGACTCTGCGAAAGAAACTTCAGGCGGAGACTGCCCGACTTCGCGAGACGGAGCAGGAAATAGAGAATGTTACATCTCGTATTAGCGACCTTGAAGCTGAGTTACAATTGCAGAACGATGTTGTGGCTTCACTGCGCCAACGGATAGATGATGAGACTAAGCGATCCGCGGCGGCAATTGAAGAGCTTGAGAAGGAGAAAACAGAATTGGAACAGCGGCTATTGGAAGAAGAAAAGGCTCGACGCGAGGAGACGATGATGCAATTACGGTCGCCACCGGCTCTGCCATCTCCTACATTCTCCAAGAATATGTCACCGGGTTATATTATCCAACAGAACGGTGGTCGGAATAATTTCAATTTCAGCAGAGAATCGTCATATGGTGATTGGTACGGCACCTCCAGTGCAGGTAATAGCGTCAGCGGATCGAATGGCGTTCCGACTTCTATACAGTATCGCCGAGTGTCTCGAGCAACGCGAGCAAGCATCCCGTCGATTCAAACGAATCACCTACCGTCGCCATCACACTCAGCAGGAGGAACACCAGTGCTATCGGCGTCTGCATCCTTCGCATCATTGGCCGAGATGAACTCTTCTCTAGCACACCAGCAGATCAACATGCAGAACAGCATGTTCATCGGTCATGGCGGTTCGGCGGATTCAACCGGCGAGAGCAACCCAGGAGACGACTTGGCTTCCAATGCATCTACAGCTATCGGCGGTGTTTCGTCCTCTGAACGGATGAGCAAGGTTATCCGACGTCTATCCTCCGAACTCGCATCTGCGAAAGAGGAACTTGCGATTCTCGCGCGCGACCGTGACCAGGCTCGAGAAGAAATTGTCGAGTTGCTTCGCGAAGTCAAGGACAAGCGAGACGTTGAATCTAAGTGCACCGAGCTTCAGAACCAGATGGATGACCTGCGACTGCGTGAGCAGACAACGCTTGAGTTGCTTGGTGAGAAGACGGAGTTGGTAAATGAGTTGCAAGACGATGTCGCGGATTTGAAGATGATGTATCGCCAGCAGATTCAGGAGTTAATCGAGAGAATCAACCATAACGGGGATTAGAATGATGTCGTGCGAAATGATGCATTGGAAGAGAATGTTAGACAAAGACCATTTGGGTCATTTGCTATTTTTTTTTGTATTACGAATAACGCAAAACGAAGAAAGAGTTTGGAGGACGGAAAGAGACAAGGATGAGCATTTGGGGCGTCGATTCTGAATTGTTCCATTTGGCTAGCTGTTTGTTTTGGTTTTTGTAGTCAGCCACGTTTTTGTCGTCTTGTTGGCATTTGACACGGTGTTTTTATGTTTCATATGTATTTAATTCATTGTTTTATGGGTCATTTTAAAAATTTATATTATGACGCTGTGTTTTTAATTCATTGCCAGCGAATTGTTGATCAAATATATTCACAGATATAACTGCTTAAATTTATTTTTGCGGATCTAGAACTTTTAACTCCACTCTCGATGAAGAAAATGATTAGGCCAACACACATACATTGAAAAACCCAAGCCGATATAAACAGAGACTATATATAACTCTATAACATCTCTCCCTTCGCCGCATTCATCCGCAGAAAGCTAGCAAACAGTCGACATTGTAAACCAAAGTCCACCATGAGGAGAAAAATTTCGTCGCTGTCAACTCTTCGAGTCAAACTCATCGCAAGCAAAACAAAGCAAAGAAAAAAGCAAACCATGCTATAAACCATAACATCATACTCACCCCGAGAACTCAAATGAAGATACAAATCCTTGCCAAACTATAACACATATATATATTCCGAGGCCATAACTCTTCCTGACGGAAAACAAAAATCTATATAACAAAACGTCGAGCAGGAAACCCATTTTGAGGAACATACCTTCGTACCACATAAAACACTAAGAAAAGATCATAACGGCGTGGGAGAGCAATGCCAACAAACGGCACGATTTATACGGCAACACGAAACAAGCACAAAACGCAATATGAAAAAGAACACAGTTCCACATATACCTTGCATATACAAATATATAGCACTGACTTTAGTTATTTTTCTTGACCTCCTTAGCCGAGGTCGTCTTTTTAAGATCAACGTGTGGGAAGAAACCCCAGTCCCAAACGTAGTTGTATTCTGGGGCACGGCCGACGAGACAGATACGAAGGTACTCCAAGAAGACGAGATAGTAGTACACTCCCAGACCGGTAAGAATATGCCACCATCCGTGACCTTCAAGCAAGAAACCGTAAGGCATACCAACGGCACGACGAGCGTGGCGTAGTGTGCCACAGAAGTGAATGTCGATCATCCACAGACCATAGCCGCTGAGGAAAGTGACAATGCCAATGATCACAGTCCTCCACATATCCGCACGAGCATGAGCATCCTCGATTTTGGTCACGATAAGGTACAACGAACGGAACAGGACCATGCCAGTCAAGACAGCGTAGCCAGCCTGGTGGATAGTAGGGTCCTTGAAGTGGAGGTAAACAGCAGTCAAGATAGACGCACCCAGGAAAATGTAGACACCCAGCAAGATTGTATCCTTCTTATTTCGTGCATACGAGAATACTGCCCAAGTTGGAACACAGGTAGCGTAAATCATGGGTAGCTCATCGAGCAACTGATATTCATACTGAAGAGTCATGTGGAACAACCAAGAGCCAACGCCGACAAGAGCAAATCCCATGGCCGTCAAGATAAAACGCTTCTCATGCTTCTGAGTGATGGCATTGTAAATGGCAAAGGCGGCAAGAGCGACTGTGCAAAAGAAGATTTATTGGTTAGCCACAAAACAGCAACTTGAATCGACAATGTCACAGTCGAACAGGCATCGCACAGGCTAAAGAGTGAAGAGAACGTAACGTACCAAACATTCCATTTGTAATAGTGTTCATGGCCTCTGCAACATACATTGACACGACATAGTTCTCCTCGCACCAATCAATAGTAGATGTTCTAATCAATACTTTGGTTAGATAGGTCGATCGACGGTCATCGCTCCGACGGCAACCACGAAAACGAATGAGCGTGCAGAGTTAAGGGCAGCATGAAAATGTAGCAAATTTACATACCTAGGACCCCAGAAACCCGATCCGGGCGGAGTAGGATACGGATAAGACCAAGGTAAAGAGACCATGACTGTTGAGACGGGCAAGTGCGGCGTCAGTTGGGAGATATGACGCAAAAGTGCCGATATACGGAAGAGCGGCAGGAACAGGGAGAGTCGTCAAAAGACAAGACGTGCTAATATACAAAATCGCAGCAGTATGGTTGCACTGACGAGATGTAGGGGAGAGGGAGAATTGATTCTATAGTTGTATCACAGTTGGGAGGCAACCTGGCCGCCAAGGGTAGTAAGTAGGCTGGTTGGGATCAACGGCGGCGACACCGCACGCTGGCGGTGCTCGGTGGCGGGGCCAACTTCTCCCGGACAATTGTTCGCATTCCCCTTGTACCCTCTCCCTCCAACGCCGTCGCCCCTATACAAATACTAACAAAATTAAAGATTGTTAGTCAGTCTGCCTGAAGATGGGATCTCTTACACGGCGTAGTCATTCAATTGCACACATAACTGCAACAAATCTGGTGCAGGCATGCTCGCCAACAGTAGTCAAATTCGCAGGCAGTGCGGCGAAGGCCAGGAGGAATCCCTGACAGCACATGTGCGAGACGGATCTGTCGGTTGCTACTCAATACTGCTCCTCTCTTCCTGCTGTCCCTTTGGCTCCCACTACACAAGGGCCACGGCTGATGGACAAATGGCAGCGAAGACCAATATCCACTCAATTCTGTACTAAACCAGACCGTAAGAAACCAGTTCCATTGAGCAGATGCAAACAAAAGTGAGTGGCAGTTATCTTCCTGACAAGTTTTGCTGCTACATCGTGAAGTAATATACAAGAAGTAACAATTTCGGCTATTATGTCATATTCGCCTTGTACATCGTCTTCGGTCTCTATCGAATATCTGATGACCGAGCTACAGCGCCGCAGAGGCGAATCCTGATTTGGTAAAGTAATAGGCACTCTCCAGTTAAAACTTGTTGACCCCTATCCGGATGATGGTGGTCATGATTACGTCACACCTTTAGCCGGAGAACGATGTGCGCTATCATGGGAGTAGAGTGAAGTACAAGATAAGCAGTCAATCTTACTACCAAAAAAATCGCCGTATTTGCTTCATAATACGCAGAAGAAAAATATTCCTAACGACACCAGCAGGACTCGAACCTGCGCCTCGAAACGAGAAAAGATGTCGAATTCACAAATTCGAGTCTTTCGCCTTAACCACTCGGCCATAGTGCCTCGACTGAGCGATGATAAATTTGATTACGTAACTGCTGACAATCGTTAAATTACAGTCTGGCCGAGGTACCATACCCTAACCACTGCAGAGCGTAGAAAAGGAGCAGACTATTGAACCATTTTCAGTTGCGGCCATACCAAGAAGAAAACACAGTTCCCCGTCCGATCAACACCAGTTAAACTTCTTTGGGCCTACTTAGTACTGCGGTGGGAGACCACGCTGGAATCGTAGGTGCTGCAATTATATTTATTTTTTTTTTTGTAATATTATTTATCTGATTTACTTTTTGGTATTGGAATCAAAATAATTTTTTTTAATTTTCGATTTAATCCCTGTCGTCTTCGCGCTGTCGTTTGCAGTTCCCGTTCCCCTGGTTCACTGGCTCAGGGGGCCGGCTCAACGTTTCTTATCACGGCATGGGATCATACAAAGTAAGCAAGATTTGCTTTGTATTTATAAAGCGTCTGAACGGAGGCACCAGGGTCCACACACGGCGGATAGTCACTATTATCCAATCCGATGATTCAAGCATACGGTCCCGCTGAATTTGTTTATATAAGTGATGACCGGGCCGAGGACACCCAATCCAAAGCATTTCAACTCTTCAGGCATTTTAATCATATCATATTGCGAAAAAAATATAATCGTATCTTTTGCGAACGAGTTCCTCGATCCATAGCTCTAGCTCTTCTTTAGCAAAAATAACTAGTTACACAAATTGGAACGAAAAGAGATCATATCCTGATCTCTAGGACCTGCAAGAGACCAGCTCCATCCAACGCGCTCTTTCGTCGTTTTACAATAATATATACGAATGTAATCTTGCACGCCATCTGGTTAAGTCAAACCGAATGCATCAACTTACCATCATTTCGCATGAGAATCGAATGACAGAGAGTTAATTTAAGACATTAAATCTTATTCCAAAGATTAGAGTCTCGCTTCCTGTCCTTAGTTTTCCTATTTCGCGAGCAGCTAATTTAGTATTCGAGCCGACTATCCGGCCGCAATCGTTATTCTCTGTTGGATTTAATCATCAAAGATCGCTCAGCGAACCCGTGACCCCTGTTCGAAACGGCCATGAGAAACAAAACTGTTGCGGAAGAAACAACGATCCCCGCTGCGGTTGGTGACGGAACTCTGGAATAGGACGTGCTTTCAGTCAAACGGCGTTCACTTTTGCAAATTTCCAAACGATCGTATGGCCAGGTCGATCGTTTGCAAAGATCCGTTGCTCCACGCTTAAAAAACGAAAATAATTGTTGTCGGAACTCAATCCCGACATCCACGAGCGGCCGAAGCTAAAAATAAGCGTGCGGCTCAGAAATTTGTTGCGGCAAACGGTGTTCCCAACAACGTGTGCTTATTATAAGAACTGATTGCATGGTCAACAGGCTGGGGGATTGAAATTGCTGAGCGGACAATGAATGTGATAATTTTGATACAAGCGGGCTGTCAGTGGGCTATCGTGAACATGAAGAGAAAACTTTCGCTAATCGTTTCAATGCGGTTAGTTTTTCACGCCAATCTGATATTTATCCGTCGCCGATAATGCGGATCCCGTACCTACTTGACAACCAAGATTGTGATCTTTAATAATAGTGACCACGTCGTGGGTGAAAATACACTGGTTGGACGAGAGTCACGAACTTATACTGGGGTTTGCGAAGTGCGCATGTTAAATTGCCTCGGGGTTGTTTTCATTTCTGAGGACCATTGGGCGGGAAAAGTTGCTAGATCCATTTGAAGATATCAAAATTGCCTATATCTAGCAGCGGGATCATCCCTCGAATAACCCCTGATAAGCCCTTCAAACCATATCCAATTCGACGAGTTGCATTGATCCTAGATTAAAGCAGTCCATATTATCTCGAAGTTCACTAAATCTACATAAACAAGCGCGAGAACTAATAACAAATACAACAGTAATAAACAACGCTGTACTAAGCAAATAAACAGACCCACTTTTTTCCGGAAACTTCAAATAACACACAAAAGACGTACAAGAGGCTCTATATCACAAATAAGTGCCCTAGACACAGACTAGACTTGTAAACCGGAGATTAGGAAATAAACAAAATCAAAGAAATCAAACCAACACCCAATTGATACCCAGAATAAAACATCACATAATAATCGACGGTGTCTCGATGTTGGACGTGATAGTCTTGTGAGGGAGAACTGAACCACCATTGACATAGACCTCGTCAGCGACAGTGACGTCGTCACCGAGAACAGTAACACCCTCGAGACGAGCCCAGCGGCCGACAGTGGAATTCCAACCAACTATGGAGGACTTAACCCAGGCGTGATCTCGCACACGCGAGCCCTGCAGGATAACACATCGCTGGAGACGGACACCATCACCGACAACGACATTAGGGCCAATGGTCACATTGGGTCCGATCCGGCAGTTTTTGCCAATCTTCGCAGAGGGATCGATCAAGACATTTCCGCCGTGGACAAACTCCTCGGTGGTGGGAGTAAGGAGCTTAGAGCCCTTCTTGGCGAGGGAAGTGAGATAGAGACACGTCCCAGACAAAAAGTCTTTAGGCTGACCAACGTCCATCCAGTATCCCTCAAGATCGAATGAGTAGAGTGAGCCATCCTTAGCGAGACTGGGGAAAGTTTCTTTCTCAATCGAGGTAGGACGAAGCTCAATTCGGTCAACGACGGACGGGTTCAAGATGTAAATACCAGCGTTTATACGGTTCCCGACAAACTCGACTGGCTTTTCCACAAATCGGTCAATCTGGCCAATAGTGTTCGGCTTGTGAACAATGACACCGTATTTGGAAGGCTCCTCAACCTTGGTAGCGACAATTGTCGCTTCACCGCCATGGGAGCGGTGGAACTCTGCAAGCTGCTGGAATGGATAGTCGCAGATGATGTCCGAATTGAGAACAAAGAAAGGAGAGTCGTCCTTCTGGAGAACGTCCGCAGCAAGCTTGAGAGGGCCAGCAGTACCAAGGGGTTCTGTCTCTACGGAAAAGGTGATTGTGATATTGTACAGTTCCTCATACTTCTTAAGTGCTGCAACCATAATCTCTGGTCGGTAGTTGACGGCGAGAACAATGTCGGTAACACCAGCAGCGGCAAGAGATTCAACTTGATGGAGAATCATAGGCTTGTTACCGAACTAATAACGCGTTAACAATTGATATTCTTCGTGTAAATAAGTCCAAAATTTTGACGTGTCTCGAGGACAAATTACCTCAACAAGGGGCTTCGGGAGAGTCAGAGTGAGAGGACGCAGACGCGTACCATAACCACCAACGAGAATTAATCCCTTCATTATGAGTAATTGTGGTTATTAGGGAAAGAGGAAAGAAAGATGTAAAATGCGAACGCAAAGCACTAAGGTTGAACAGTTGAGAGAAAATATGGTCAAAGAACGAGAGAAAGAGCAGGGCAAGGCGTGCGGCCGGCAGCTATTTATTAGATATAGCGGGTATGCAGCACCGACGCAGCACTGGTGCCGCCGAGTAGCACAAGGAGCGCGTACTTACCCGGCTCTCCAAACTCCCAACGTACACAAAGAACAATGCTATCCTATTTTCGGAATAGCTACGTGTACTTCTTCAGCTTAAAGTTTAGTCAAAAATGCTTGATTGTTTAGTGATTACTCAAAGGAATCAAACATATTTATATAAAGTATCTATTTAATGTCAATGGAGTATTATTCATCATATAAGAAGTATTTTGGGCTGATGATAGTCTCAAGTCTAACAGAGAAATTACAGAATTGGAATCAATCTACCTTCAAATTGTTACTTTGCATCAGTGCCCAAGCTGTATAAACGACTTGTTAAAAAACTAATAACGTTTGGATGCTCCTATATGTTCGCATCCTAATCTGTAGCATGCATTTCGCAGCATAGACATAATAAAATAGAAAACATAATAAAATAGGATTACTGGTATGGTATTCCTTAGATAGACCTCTCTACTAGGTTTCGGCAATGCCCAACTGTCCCTGGATAACTATGCTGGGGAAATTTAGTCGAATCATTTGGTGATTAAATTTGGTACGATGTGCTCCAAATTATTTTACTTTTCCGAAGACCTTAGGCTTCCGTGATGCATGCCGAGTAGTACTTCACTCATCAGGCCGGGTAATAATTGTCAAGTTAGTAAGTCGCTGCCTCCTTTTGCTGCAAAAAGCGCGTTCGCTGGGAATGAATGAATGGCCGCTGCTATGCTGAGTCCCGAAAATAGCACCTTAGCCGTGCAGCTGCAACAACGATTAAGCTCTTGACCGCCGCAGCCAGCAGTAACCCGAAGCCCGAATCCCGCGGCTGCAATATCCTACGACTAGGATATCCCCATGTTTGCATGGCGCAGTCCAGCACGGATTATCTATATAGTTGATCTTATACGGGGTACGAGTAGGACTCGGACGAGCCGAAAAGAATGACACAATTATCTCTGCATGAGGATGGAGAGTCGTGTTTTACACCAAATTGTTTTGCGGCCTCCAAATTGTGCATTTCTGACCGTTTGCGTGTCCAGTTGCAAACAAGAGGCGCATTTTGTTTCGCTGTTGCTGTACACAATCTGTGAGATCTAGTCAACTCGTCTACAGGTTATACCGCATCACCGCTAAAGGCATGAGGTCTGGCATCCGTAATGATTTGGAGTTGGTTTGACGGCGCGCGCTACAATTTCTCAACCACACGTACGGTGACTAACTGGCTTTATGATTGTGCCCATGCACCTTGTGGAGATTGCGATCAACTAGCAGCTGCCTATTGCTGCCTTTTATTAGTGTTCTTACCGATTAGTATCATAGTGATACAGCAGAAAGAGTCTCTAGGGTCCTGACTGGCGCAAATTTAGATGCAATGAGACCAGTAGTCTGCATCGTAACCTTACTTCTCACAGGTGGCGTTAGGCGAAAAATCCAGCCAATCGCGCCATCGCATTGCAGCGGCTGAGGCCAACTGGAGTTCATGAATTACGATCTAGACATCAAGTACACCTGGTCTCAAGCGAGAAGAGAGAGTATCGAAATGACAGAAAGTGTAGCTATGGGATGCATGTGCCCACAAATTTCCATTCTTCTTGCCAACTTTGTAGCCCAGATTGCTCTCAATATGGTGAGCCTTTAGGTCCTCGACACATGCCAGTACGTACTGGCCTCACGATCCTGCATATCACTTGTATTTTACAATAGAGGACATAGTTTCGATTTATTTCCTCAGTGGCATTAACTCCTCCGTCAACTTAAATGTCAATCATTTATGCCATGTTTCGGAACGCATAAATGTAACTAGACTGATGCATTTGAGGATTATTTATTTTTGAGTTAGTAACGTATTTCAATACGCAGTCACACGCCCAACCTCGAAGTGACCAGCGACTCACACCAATGCGGTTGCCCTAAGCGTGCCCTAACGTTCCACGCGAGTACGAACAGTCTCATACTAACATGTACTGCGACGTGCCGTACCCAGCTCGCCGCGACTCTTCCACATTACCGATCTCAAACCGTCTCTGAATCTTGCACAACGATTATAAGTCAAACACCAACCTATCGTTAACTACACACAGCACACTGACACGATGAGAACCGAAATCGACTCCTTCTCTGGAAACAGAATCTATCCGGGTAGAGTATGTGTTTCAGCTATTGGTTAATTGATGGACAGCGCAAGCAGCAAGAGTCGGAGGCGAATTTTGATCGGCGTGTATGGCGTTAAATAAGTTGAGATGGATCCGGGACATTAGAAGCAGGATGATGCGGGGTTCAGTCATTTGCTACGTATCTAGATTTTGAATCGATGACTCTTGTATGGCAACAATGCGTTGATTAAAGGACGCCTTACTTGCTACTTAATCGCCGAAAATCAATGTTACCACAGACTAGTATTGAGGAACAGTGGCTAACATCTTGAACTCAGGGCAAGCTTTACGTTCGTGGCGACTCGAAGGTGTTCCGCTTCATCTCGTCCAAAAGTGCCTCGCTCTTCCTTCAGCGCAAGAACCCGCGTCGAATTGCTTGGACTGTTCTCTACCGCCGAATGCACAAGAAGGGTGTGACCGAGGAGGGTGCGTATCTTGAAGTCGGTAAATGCGGAAAAATGTGAATAGATTACTAATTGTGATTGGGAGATAGTCTCCAAGAAGCGCACGCGTCGTACCGTGAAACATCAGCGTGCTATCGTCGGTGCCTCTCTGGAAGGTAGTTATTTATGAATGAGTTAATATGGAGTCACCTCTAACAAAGAGATAGTCATCAAGGAGAAGCGTTCTATCCGTCCTGAGGCCCGCAAAGCTGCTCGCTCTGAGTCTATCGCTCTTGCTAAGGAGAAGAAGAGGGCCGAGGATGCTAAGAAGAAAGCCGAGAAGGCTAAACTCGCTGCTGCTGGCAAGACCACTGCGGCTGCTAAGTTCAGCAAGCAGCAGATGAAAGGTGCTGCTCCTAAGGTTGCCGCCCATTCGCGTTAAGATGTCAAGTACAAAAGTTGGATGAGAGTTAGACGTGGGCGATAACAAATATGTGCAAAAGGGTTGGGATATTTATCTTGTTGTTTTATAGTCATATATTTTTGTTATTTTAAATTTAAGCAAATACATGATCAAAAAATCACGATTCGTTACTGATTGCGCAAATGTGGTTAAATTATCATGTACTCTTCATTTATTTCGGTCGCCAAGGGAATTCAACTCCAGGAATTGCTGATAAAGTCGATACAGTTCTCATTTACCAATATAATGCGAGCGATTATCCTTCAGATATCCGATCTTGATATGCATAAGCTCCTTCACTTCCTAGCAGAGTGCTGGGCCGTTGGCTGCGTTATCATTTAAATTGGACCAAAAATCACAGTGACATTAAGCTTTACCTCAAAGAATACATCTAGTTAGTGTTCGTTTTGCATAATATCATATTAAGTCTACGCTAACTACTAATGGAGATTACGAAACGCTATCATGCCCTGAGTTTACACTTAAACCGCGCGATCACAAGCCTGTTGTTCTTAGCGCAGCGGGCTAGTTTTTGGCGGCTCTGACGGTGCCACGACGGACTCAAACCTCCCACCGGCGTACGATACTCCAATCCGTTCACTATCTTCCACCGCTTCACCCACCGCATGCGCTAGGTTCGGTAGCAGCTAGGAATATTTTGTACATAATTCAGACATTGTTTATTGGAACTAGCTACGAGCCACAGCTTGGGGAATCTTGTCTACTCGGTACTAATGAGCTCACGACATCGTAGCTCAGGCACCTCGGCTATCCAGCAGAACAATAATTACATTCCTCAGATATCTAGTATAGGCGGTTTTCCACCACTTTCGTCTATACGACTACCTGACTTTTTGCCACGCAGATTGCTGCAACCGTCAGAGACATCGTGCGGCGATGTCGGCCGAACCAATGTACTAGAATCAGAGTCAGACGATGAAGTATCCTCTTCTACTTCAGAGGAGACTACCACCGTACGGGCGACTACCTCGAGGTCTTCTACAGTAACTTCACTTTGGCCGTCGTTTTCACCTCCTCGAATTGCGCCAACGGCATTGCCTAGTTTGCCATCGTTTCAGACTCCGTCTTTACCTGCGCTTTCCTCGATCACATTTCAGACACCTTCTTTACCTGCGCTGTCCTCAATCACATTTCAGACACCGTCTTTGTCTGCGCTGTCCTCAATCACCTTTTCAGCACCCTCGTTTTCGTTTCCTAGACACCTTGCTAACTATATATTTGCAAATCTGGAGCAATTCGATGGTGATGACTTCTCGAATGATTCGGATGACGGTGACGCCTCGGACACTCGGACCGTGCGCAGCGATGATGGTGCGATCTCTCAATTCGGTGGGGATGAAATGCAGGGCGGTGAGGACCTGATAGATAGTACGCCGAGACGCGCTCGAACGAGCGGTAGACGACGGCATCGACGCCGGAATGGTCAAGCCGGTCACCACAGTTCACGGAGGCACGCTGAAGAAAGGGACGAAGCGGTCGCTATGGCAGAGGCGGTCGATATGGCACAGTCGGCGGAAATATTATCGGAAGAGAGGCAACACGAATTGCGGCAGAGAATTTATGCTATCCAGAATATGGGTATTTCAGAGAAAGAACTAGCAATTAGGATGCATGAGCTCATGACGGAGGATTATTATAAACTTCGACGTCAAGAGAGCGATGATGAGGATGCTAATGACCAAGAAAATTACGAAAACGAAGCAAATGGGTTGACAATAACGGACAAGACAGTTACATGGTTTGACGAGGCTAATGAGATTCGCGGATGCGCTCATTATCAACGCGGTGTCAAATTACAATGCTCCGTTTGTGACCAATGGCATACCTGTCGATTCTGCCACGACGATGTCGAAGACCATCAGCTCATTCGATCCGAAACCAAAAACATGTTGTGTACATATTGCTTTCAGCCACAATCCGCAGCACAAGACTGCCGAGGATGTGGTCGTCGGGTGGCTAAGTACTTTTGCGAGAAGTGCAAGCTGTGGGACGACGATCCTGATAAATCGATCTATCACTGCAATGACTGCGGAATATGCCGAATTGGAGAGGGTCTTGGCAAGGACTTTTTCCATTGCAAGGTATGCTTTTTGCTGGCTTTGTGCATCTCGGAGTGGTTCTGCCCCTCATCCCCAAGCAACATGGTTTTAGTGAGTTTTGGCTAATCGAATCATAGACGTGTAATGTTTGCATGTCGGTTTGTCTCGAAAATTCGCACAGATGCATAGAGCACTCGACGGAATGTAACTGTCCGATCTGCGGAGAGTACATGTTCACAAGCACCATGACAGTAGTGTTCATGTCGTGCGGCCATTCGATTCATCAGAAATGCTATTATGAGCATACGAAGAAGTGAGTTTGCTAGACGTTAAAGTATTCGCGTTGCTAACTGTAGATGCAGTTCATATAAATGCCCTACTTGTGCTCGTTCGATCATCAATATGGAAGCTCAGTTCCGTCTACTCGACCGTGAAATCGAGCGTCAGAAGTTGCCTGAGCCATATTGCAATTGGCGAAGTGTGATCACCTGCAATGACTGCTCCGGTAAGAGTAGTGTTCCATTTCACTTTTTAGGTCTCAAGTGTGATTTCTGTCGGTCGTACAACACTGCGCAGGTAAAGCTTATCAAGCCAGAGGAAGGGGCTAATTCAGAGGACGGAGAATTTGATGAAATCAGCGCCGGTATGCAGCGATACGCATCAGAGAATCCGGATGATGAGCTCGACGACGTGCGCTCCGACGATGAGGAGGTGCGAAGTGAAGTCACTGAAGTACTCGGAGAAGTGGAAGATATCCACAGTATATTCTTTTTATCTCCTAGATTGCAAGACACATTAGTGTCACCGATGCCGCAGGAGACTGATAGCGACAATGCATATCTGGCGCAGTGAGGATGATAGAATAAATTGATGCGCTGGGCTTAAAGCATCTGATATTGAAACTCAACTTGTACATATAAGGCGTTGTTATTTTGCGTGGGTGGTCCTGGTGTGCCTGTCGAATTGCCTTTCTGCATTTGCATGAATTGGTTATCAATATAGAATCGTAAGGATTTTCCTTTGTACTGGAATATGTGAATGGATTTCGTTGGATTTGTCGTTTTGGACGCTGGTTGTTTCGGATTGCGGGTTAATTGCATCTTGCGTTTAGTTGTTTGCGTTACTTTTGTTGAAGTTGGGGAATGGCTCGCCAGAGCACATCGGATTGAATTTCATAGAGTTATGCGACAGGAAGTGTCTACAAATCTGGAGGCTAGTGTTGTTATAGTGAATGTATAGTTATTGCTATTTGTCCGTCTCCGTAGGCTCTTGATGAAGGGAGTGGTAATAATATTTGGTAGTAATAGTTCTGGCTCGCCCTTCGATTCGTAAAACCTGGCCCTGTATGAGGGTCTCGGTGTTTGGGCTCGGGAAAGCGCACAACCTTTATTCATAATTCTACTGAAGTCGGGTATTTGAAAAAGGGCCAGACGGAAGCTAAGCGACAATGCGGGTCGGCGACCACCAAATATTTACAACTGGGGAAGCGCGCAATGACGCACATAATGATTCCCAATCTGTGTTTGTGAAACATATACAAAATGTTTTCAGCGGCTGTGCTATTGATAGTAGGCACACTATTATTATATACTGTTGATATTGCTGTAGTGTTCAGGAGGCGAGATAAAGTGGTTCGTGATTTGGATGCTTCGTGAGGCTGTTCAATAGAGCGAGACGGGTTCATTTCAGGGGCTGTCTCGCACCTCATATCTGTGCTGATCTCGGTCAATTTCGCAGTTGGCCCCTTTCGCTGTATGAGAATGCACGATATTGTGTACCTGCCTATGGTTTGCACTCAAAGGACCCCTTTACGACTGAACTAATATTACTCTACGGAGAGTTTATGCAGAACTAGGCTCATTCTACTACAGTTGGAGAAGCCCTGGGCTCTGGGTTCTCATTACGGAGTCACATCGAATGCTTCTCCTTCACCTGCTTTGAGGTTTGATTCTTCTGCAGCCGTCGATTGGGACGCACCGTTACGGGTGTTATTCACGAAAAGGACAGAGCATCTATTGATATATGAGTTACTGGAGATCTGTCTGTTTACATGTCTCATGAGCTCTGGCCTGTTCACGCGCGAGAAGCAGATGCTTATTTGGTGCACAGGTCTAATCCACTATGATAAGACAATTATTGACAACAAGGACGATCGCGCGGGTCCATTTTCAAGCATATATTTGTGCAACGTTGCTTGTTTGGAGTTCACTCTTTAGAGGCTTTCGGTAGACCGACTCCGATTGCGGCAATCAAGGGTTCTTCGTCCTGCAGCCTGACGTCTCCCACCTCTTGAGGCTTGTAGCTAGCCTCTCGTGCATCTCCATCACACTGGTGTGCATATCTAGAAACGACACATGGGGAATAGTTTGTGCTCGTATGTGCACTTGATATTCTGCATTCGGCATGTCCCTCATTTGCCGCCCCTAAAGCGTGCCTCCTACATTGGATCATTCACTGATGACATCTGCACTGTCACTCTGCATTCAAGTACCTTCTTTCGCATCCATATTTGGATATACATGTGCGATTACTTTAAGGTTTGATGTGTGTCTTGCTGAATTATCCGAACATAAACGTCGCGTACCATCAGCGCAGCAGCCTCCACTTCAATATGTCTCTCTTGTCTCCTACTACAACCCCACAGCAGTATCTCTCGTAAGCTTTGCTTACACGATTTCATAATACTGGATTCTTAACTGGGGTTAAGTGTATGATTCTTTGGATTTGTCTGCGTCGTATTAGTCTGCTCACATTCCGCTGTACGACGCCTTGTTCCTCCGCAAGGAGCGCCCCAGTATTTGCGTTCTGTACCTACCGCATCAATCAGCGTCATGCACTAAGCTTGTCTTAGTTTTGTTTACCAATGTTTTTCCGTTCCCGTGGCTGAGAGTCAGGGCCCATCTCATCGGCAGGCGAGACCTCCTCGGACGTCTTAAGGCGAGGCAATCGCCGTGCCTAAGCTTACTCGCTATCTTATGTGCCGAGGCCATCCCGCATGTCTATTGAATTCACTCTTGTGTCTTCTCTGGTAGTCACCCACTCGACCGTGATATTGTTGCTGGCGCATCTGGTTCGTTTGCATTGCAGGAGTTCCGCGGGTCCCCATACGCCAGTTTATTTAACTTCGCGTGTCTTGTACTACCTTCCTTTGCTAGACAGGCAGCACATATACGCCGTCGCCACCCTGCTTTTATTTCATTCGAACTTGTCGCAGTGTTGCCCTTTTTGAATTACTCTTTTGGAATTGGTCATTGACATCATTTGATTCAACGATGGATATCATGAACATGATTGATAAGCGGCCAGAGACCGTCCCGCAGCCACTATCAGGTACAGCGAGATCACCCAGCAGACGGCGATTTGATTGCACCTGGTTGAACTGCGATAAGGTATAATTATTATGCTTGCTTTGCAATCATCTATGAGGACACAATCTCTTACCGCTTGAATAGGGTTTTACGCGGAGGTCAGATCTTGAGCGCCACTATCGAATCCACACACAAGAACGTCCGTTTAAGTGCCCGTTCAGTGGATGCGGTAAAGCATTCATTCAACGATCAGCATTGACCGTCCACGAGAGGACGCATACGGGCGAGAAGCCCCACTGCTGCTTATTTGTTGGTTGCAAGAAGAGGTTCTCTGATGTACGCAGATCGGTTTTCTGCCTTTAGCAACAATGACTGACGCTGCTTCTAAAGTCTTCTAGCCTCGCAAGACATCGAAGGACGCATGCAGAGAAGGCTCACTTGCGTTGCATGGTTGACGAATGCGATCAACGGTATTTAGATGGATTTCATTGCTTAATGCAGTAGTGCGACCGCTGACCTTAAGGTGATTACAGATTTGAACAACGTATTGCCCTTTTGAAACATGCCAGACTAGACCATGGTTTCGCAGTCGACTCTGATGAAGAGGACATCGCTCCCAGACGAACTAATTCCCAGAACGCTTCTGGTCCTGGATTGTACTCAGAATATTGTCATTCAGGTAGCCGTGGATTGATGAGTAACCACATTTCACCTTATTATCATACCACGGCGCCAGCTTATCGGAAATCTGCATTAGTTTCAGCTCATATTTTTGGGCCCATGCCTGCCTCATCTCATCAATACATGGATCTACATCCTGGACGCGACCATGTTAATGGAAATTACTACCGTGAAGACGAAAATCGAGCGACCTCGGGATTCTCTTCTAGAGAATCCTCGTACTCTGAGAATCTGCTAACATCGGACGCGGAAAACGCGGTGCACAATCGTATGTCATCGGCCGCAGGCTTTCGCCCGCAGCTACCGGCAGCCTCCCCTCTATCTTCGTCATCCTTCTTTTACGATGCTGCCTCGCGGCATCTTCAAAATCCTGAGAATAATTATCAGTACCAGCACACAAGGTGCTCCAAATTCCACTTGAGTGATAACCAGTTGCCAAACAGTCAAATGATGAATTCACATACTAATTTTCAGAATCAGAATTGCTTGACTACACAAGCTCGGTCGGAAGAGCATGGATATACGGCTGCGCATGTGATTGGTGGAAGCGATTGGATGTGAGGCGCTGATTGAAAACCGCATTTAATTGAGTAGTGTGGTGTGCACTCCAACGGCCAGTGAATACCAATGTACAATATTTCCTTTGATATAATGTTAGCTTTTTTTGAGTGAGTGTAATTGCGGAATCGCGGTTACAATATAATGAAGTTGGCATTATCTTTTATTTCGGCCGTGTGTATACCTGCTGATAAGTGAAGAGTGAATGAGACTACAAACAATGACATTGGATTACAAGACTGACATTGTTCGGTGCCTATCAAATATGTGTCAGTCATCTAATTCGCTGATCTGTTACGAAAATTTTAGTAAATAAATCCGACATTTCTATCAGAGTTGTCTGCCAAAAAATGCGAAATCCCTAATCCTGTGTTGTAACTATAAATGATTAGTTTTCTTGGATGTGTTTACCGAAATATTGTAAGGCAATCTGGCCGAGTTGGTCTAAGGCGTGAGATTAAGGTTCTCATCTCTTCGGAGGCCTGGGTTCGAATCCCAGGGTTGTCACCATAATTTTTTTGCGTTTTCTGTCCAATTAGAATTACCCGGTTTCCCCATTGATTATCCAATGTAATGAAAACCCTACTTGCAAACGGTTGAGGAACCAACGCTCGACAGTTGCCCTATTCCACTGAAGTTAAAAAGACTTTTCCCTCCTTTACCTGCCTTGTCAAACTTCTCTGGCATCGCTGGTTTACAAGCTTTCTTTTGAAGTGGATGTCAGTCATATTCTGACTGGCAATTCGTGTATAATACTGGACTGTCACTGAGATCTCGACTTGACCGCATCTGACCGGGAGCATATGAAATTTTCAACGCCCTGTTTGATCGTGACAGTGCCATATCTTAACAGAGGGCTCATTCAAGGTTAGTTATTTCTGGTTTATTGTGTTTTAATTTAATGTATTATCTTCTTGATTATGTGTCTGGTCTGGAGCACGCTTTATTATGATGACTAGAGTGCATTTGGCTCGAGATCTAGTTTACTGGGTCGATGTGGAAAAACACACGCTACCTTTAACTTTTGTCTGAAAAATTTGTCTTCTCTTTTTAACATTAACATTTTGCGTTATGAGAATGAGAATATTCTAACGTACTCGAAGTCTTATGTTGAACTCTAGGTCCTTGCCAATCGCCGGCGCTGACACTATCGCTGTGAAATTATTTTAAGTTCTTCGACCTTCGTTATAGGGATCTTATTTTACAATGGGGTAGATAGTCTTTTATTTTAGTTCCTGGCGTGCTTCGTTTTGCCATCACTGTTTTGCGTTCGAATAGAAGATTGCTGTGTCATCAGCCTATTAGACAAGTCCTCTGCAAGCCTTTACTTTATCGGCTCATGTCACCTACATTTTACTCATATTTCTTTTTATTTTCTCTGTTCAACGTAAAAAAGAAGGAAATTCAAGCAATGCCAGAAACTCTAATTTTGTTTGTTATCATGAGAACGAAATAGTAATAACCCTTTATTAGTGTCCCAGCCTTATTTCGATGGCTATCTAAGAAGTACCCAAAGATCATCAGTCCGGTAATCGAAGAACCTGATGTTGTTATCGATGGTGTATCCTATCCGGCTGATTATTCGCGGCCGAACCCGAACGGCGAGCTCGACAACTTATATCTCGACATGAATGGTATCGTTCATCCTTGCAGTCATCCCGAGAATCGACCGCCACCAGCGACAGAGGATGAGATGATGCTTGAGGTGTTTAAGTATACCGACCGCGTTGTGAGCATGGCGAGGCCAAGGAAAGTGCTGATGATCGCCGTTGATGGTGTCGCTCCCCGGGCCAAAATGAATCAGCAACGATCCCGTCGGTTTAGGTCCGCGAGAGATGCAAAGGATAAAGATGAACAGAATGCGCGGATAGTTGAGGAAATGGAAGCTAAAGGCAACGTCATAGATGACAGTATCAAGGGAAAGCGATCCTGGGATACGAACGTTATTACTCCAGGCACTCCCTTTATGGACAAATTAGCGACTGCCATCAGATATTGGACAGTATACAAGCTAAATTCAGATCCAGGATGGAAGGAGGTATGTTTTCAAAGTTCCTCTTTTAATATCTCTCTGTTAATTATCATTAGCTGAAAGTAATTATTTCGGACGCTTCAGTTCCAGGAGAAGGGGAGCATAAGATCATGGAGTTTATCCGCAGTCAACGTCAGAGTCCTCACCATAACCCAAATACAACTCACGCGATCTACGGTCTAGACGCAGACTTGATCATGCTTGGTCTCGCTACACATGAGCCACATTTCCGCGTTCTCCGGGAAGACGTGTTTTTCCAAGATCGCGCTCCCCGACACTGTCATCTCTGTGGTCAGCAGGGCCACACAGCGTCACAATGCACTGGTCAGGCCAAAGTCAAGAATGGCGAATTTGACGAACGAGGCATGACCGTTGCTGCTGACAAGAAGCCTTTCATTTGGCTGCACGTTAGCATATTGCGTGAATACCTTGAGCTGGAACTCTATGTGCCCCGTCTTCCCTTTAAGTTTGATTTGGAACGAGCTATCGACGATTGGGTGTTCATGTGTTTCTTCGTTGGTAACGATTTCTTGCCACATATTCCGTCACTTGAGATTCGAGAAAACGGAATAGACATTTTGATTGGTATCTGGCGCCGGGGGTTGGCGTCCATGGGAAATTATCTTACAACAGATGGCACAGTGAACTTAAAAAGTACAGAGTTCTTGCTTAAGGGCCTTGGTGCTCAAGAGGAGCAGATCTTCAGAAAACGTCGTGAGAGCGAACTCTGGCGAATTGAAAATCAAAAACGTCGCAAGCTGGAACAAGGAGGTAACGGATATAATGGCACCGCGGGAGCACCGGTCACACCTGTTGTTCGGCGTAATCAGGTTGACATTGGGCCGAAATCGCTACCGACGGATATTCCGCTCTTCACACCCCAAGGCGTGGCAATTGGTATGGGATCTTCGAACGATCCTGCAGCTAGTGGTACAACAAAGACTATCAACTCGATGGCCGGTGTTGCTACTTATAACGCGCACCAGGCGAATAAGAGCGCTGCATCTTTTTTGAAAGCCCAGTTACTAGCAAAGAAAGGGGAACCATCGCAGGCCACTTCGTCTGACGCTTCAGCAGAAGAGACTTCTTCTCTCACGACGGCTACTTCCAGCACTTCTGTAGAACTTCCTAGCACTCCAGACTCAAATTCCAAAAAACGCAAGGCAGATGAGGAGGAGTCTAATGTCGAAACCGATGGCAGTGCAGAGAAGAAACGGAAAGTGGATAATGGTTACTCCGGAGCAAAGACGCCGGCGGGCGAGGATGACGAATCTTCCTCAGATGATGATGACACTATTCGTTTCTGGGAGCCTGGGTACAAGAATCGGTATTACACTCAGAAATTTAAGTGCCAGGATCAAGAGGAAATAGAATCCGTTCGGAAAGATGTTGTGCGATCATACGTTGAAGGCGTCAGCTGGGTATTGCTATACTACTATCAGGGCTGTCCGTCATGGACTTGGTTTTACCCGTATCATTATGCTCCATTTGCTTCGGATTTCACTGATATCGGGGATATGGAGATAAACTTCAATTTGGGCAAGCCATTCAAGCCATATGAGCAGCTTATGGGGGTGTTACCGGCTGCTTCGAGCCATACTTTGCCGCCCGTCCTTCGAACACTTATGACAGACGGGGATAGTGAAATTATCGATTTCTATCCGGAAAATTTTCCAATTGATATGAATGGCAAGAAGATGGCATGGCAAGGAGTCGCGTTATTGCCGTTCATAGACGAGATAAGGTTACTAAAGGCTGTGGGGGAGCGGTACGAGCTTTTAACACAGGAAGAACGCAATCGTAATATGCACGGCCATGAGCTCGTATATATGACTGCCGAAAGCATGTTCGGACATCAAATTGCGAAGCGTTTGTATAATGGTTATCGCCCGGCGAACATGGACGACCTGCACTCGAACGAAGTTATGCCAATTCATCCCAAGATCAGCAAAGGATTAATTGGCGCGTTGACGCCCAATCCCGACTGCGTTCCAGGTGGTGTCATCGCATTCCCTTTGAGCCTTGATGAGTCTTTGCCAAAGGATCGGTATGGAGATATTCTGCGAGATAATTCACTTTCAGCGTTGTACATTATCCCCAGGTCGAATCACGTTCATAAGAGCATGTTACTACCAGGTTACAAAGCCAAGCCTAAGGTTGTGACAAGCCTGGGAGGCGGAAACGGTGGTGGGCGTAGAAGGTTCTAAGTCTATTGAAAATATCACATTTTATTTTATTCGCACTTGTATAGTTTATGGTAACGGTTATATTTTCTGGTTAACTGTCATTTTGGTACAAATATGGTTTCTCCTGATGTATTAGTGAATCGCATATTAAACTAGTCATGCAGACACTTCTATTAAAAGGCCAGCAAACCCCGGATTTTGAACACTACGAACAAAATGCCGAAATCCGGTGGTTCCATCCGGCGTCCCACCTGGCAAGACCAGATGGCAAAGGGACAAGGCTCAACGCACAGCCACCCGCCCCGAAAAGCGAATATGTATAGATCTCCTAACGAGAATCTATACGAGAATCTATCTAAAGGAACATCCATTTGGACAAGGGCATAAGGAAATCCTCCGGGAACAAACAAATACCCAGTGGGAGAACAAAGAATCCCGGAGGTAAAACCTAACAAACACTGTTCCTTATGAGCCTTGCTGGTATGGACCAAGTGGCTTGGTTCTCGCCAATGACTACGCCGGTTCCAAGCGAGTATTGTTACAAACTTAATGGCCATAGTAATACTACTGCAATAGCACCTACGCAATCCGGCCTTATATAAGTTACAATTCTGGAAGGCAGTACCATACCCTAACCACTGCAGAGCGTAGAAAAGGAGCAGACTATTGAACCATTTTCAGTTGCGGCCATACCAAGAAGAAAACACAGTTCCCCGTCCGATCAACACCAGTTAAACTTCTTTGGGCCTACTTAGTACTGCGGTGGGAGACCACGCTGGAATCGTAGGTGCTGCAATTATATTTATTTTTTTATTTTTTTGATTTGATGTCTTTAACATTCACTATAATATCTACTGCTTTATTATAAATAAAGTGATGAATACCCCATACTCTGTTGCACTGTTTATTAAATACTCGTCACAGGCGGATTATTATTTGATATGGTACAGACAGCTCAATTGGTATTTACAGGAGTAGTCTGGGGCAAGGGTTTCGTGGCGCGTTTTACGAAACTGTCTCGGAATCTCCCCAATAGAAGTCGGATTAGGGTACTCTGGGTAATAGGTGCGATCAGAAACTCGAGAAAATATCGGCACCGCTGAAACAACTTTCAAACAATTAGTATTCGGCCGTTTTATATTTATCTCGCTAAGGCTCATCAATAATGTTGTCTAAATATTACTCCACAAATTCAATAAAATTTGCGCAGCTATCTCGGTCGCGTATTTCTGGCGTTCCTCTTTGCTATACTCGGTCTTTCTACAAGTGCCGAATAGCACAAGAGTCGAATCTATCAGGGCAATTTACACATTCGAAGCTATCTATACGGCAAACCAATGGACTGAAACTTGAAGGTTTACCAGCATCGCTCGACAGTTCCAAACGAGGGCTTCTTGCTTCGGTATACTCTCAGCGACAATTGACTACTACGGCTGAGCCGATCGCGCAGCCGCCATTGGGGCCATTTATGCGGAGTCTACCGAAGTCTGTTTTACCGTATGCGCAACTCATAAGACTTGATAAGCCTGTAGGAACGTGGCTATTGTATTGGCCGTGCAGTGAGTAATGTTTCGCATTATACTGCATCCAACGCTGATAGCTGGTATAGCGTGGGGCATCACCATGGCTGCGTATGCTACGAATGCTTCTCTTTTAGATACTACGTGGATGCTATCCTTGTTTGGAGTTGGTTCACTTATTATGCGCGGCGCCGGATGTATTGTGAATGACCTGTGGGATAGGCGACTGGATCAACAAGTGGAACGAACCGCAATGCGACCAATTGCGTCTGGGAAGATCACACCGAAACAGGCTATCGTCTTTCTAGGCGGACAACTCACACTTGGTCTGGGAGTTCTGCTTTCTCTACCACTTGATTGCCTCCTTCTTGGAACCTCGAGCTTGGTCTTCGTGGCGACCTACCCTCTATTTAAGCGGTTCACGTATTATCCCCAGCTTATGCTCGCCTTTACTTACAACTGGGGTGCGATGCTGGGATTCCCAGCAATGGGCCACTGGGATGTTCCCACCATGGCGGCATTGTACGCCAGTGGGATTTGCTGGACCATGGTCTACGACACCATCTACGCGCACCAGGACAAAAGAGACGACGTCTTGGCCGGCATCAAATCGACCGCACTCGCATGGAGAGAACACTCGAAACCGGTCATGACTGTCTTCACTATCGCGCAGATTGGGTTGCTTACCGGCGCAGGAGTATTGAATGGAATGGGCCCGGCGTTTTTCGCTGGCGTCGGCTGGGCTACATATAGACTTGCCTTAATGATTAAAAACGTCCATTTAGATACACCAAAGAATTGCTGGAAATGGTTTGTGGACAATATAAAGACAGGCGGTGTTATTTTCTTAGGGGCATTTGTAGATTACTTATTGAAGATGTTCGGATTGATGTAAGTGCATAACAATAGAAAGGATAAAATAATTTTCTGCATCTATAAATATTGCCATTGACTAGCGCGCATTCATTGATTAGATTTGTCAATGTACCATTCCAGACCATGCTAATTTACTTTTTGCTTTGTCGCACTTCCCATTCCTTTGGCGTCAGAGTGAGCAATTGCATCGCGTGAATGCCACCCTCGACATTCATTTCGTTACTAAACATCTGGTATATCAATCTATGTCTCATGGGTAGTCGCTTTACAAAAGTTAGCAATATTCCTCCCTGTAACTGTGGCAGTGCGATTCCTACCTTTCCCTCGAATGCTTCGGATACAATTTCCAAGCTGCATAATTAACGTTAGCAAATTGAGTCAAGATCTACCCCCGCACTTGACGATAACAATTTGTACGCACCGAAAATGAGTTTCCTTACTCACGCTATCACGCATGGGAGCATGGTGCGCATGCTTGTGCGAGTCGTTGTGTATCTTCAAATACGTAGGTTTCAAGTTCTGTGTAAGCGCCCATCGGATCTTGTCCTCGTAGGGAGTTTTGGAATCGCCGAAGTCTGGGACTATCTCAGGAGCAGTAGAAGCTTCGGTTGACATGTTGTGCTGAAATACGCTTGATAGGAAGAGTTTCGGACTGGAGGACTGACGTTGCGTTGCGAGTAGCCCTGAGGGAGGTCGGTATGGAAGACTGCGAATCAGCAGACGGGCGGGTGAAAACATGTATGTCTCCCTATTCTCCGCGGTGTTCGCAGACACTTATTCCTTTGGTGACGTTATTGCCTGACTGTCGAAGGTGTTGTTGGGCTAAGTCATAGAAGTATTATATTTGCGGAAATAACCGCTTGGAGATTTTTTAGTGGGTTTGGCGCCCCACGTTTTCGTAATTGCCCCTGAGCAATGACTCCGACCCGCTGTTTTGCCTTGACGGCTTATCATAATTCCAAATATAACCTACAAACGACATCAAGGTCGTATAGCGCACAAAAAAGCTACTAAAATTTATTGGACGGTCGGTTAGGATCAGAAATGGGACCGCCATTAGTGTTTCCAGGAGTGGAGGATCACTATCCCGACAGCCTCACTCTAAAGCAGGTCCAAATGCTTATTCGACACGGTATGTATATGAACGGTGTCTCGTGTCTTGTCTATGTCTCTATAGTGCATAGAAATAATTATTTTACCAGGCGAGAGAACTCCGGTGCATAGATCAATTCAACAGTGGGATAAATGGGGCTTCCCGATATTCTGGCCTCTATGCGAGTCTTCCCGCAGTTCACGCGCAGGACTGATCAACCCGAAGATCAAACAAGTCACAACGTTTGAGTATGAACGCGAGATTGAGACGTTGACGGAGGAAGATCCGTCGCCGCTATTCGCAACTGCCGGGAAGAAGGGTATTTGGTGTGTAAATTGTAGAAACAAGATGTATACGAGAACTGAGGGGTGGCTGACCGGTATATAGTACGGAGGGACAGTTGACGGATAGGGGACGGCTTAGTGGACATTACCTCGGTGAACAATTGCGCGAGTTATATGTTGACAAGTTAGCCTTCCTTCCTCGCAATTTTACAAAACACTCAGATATATACCTTCGGTATGTTTGTACCTGACACTCGATTGCGGGTCATGCTAACATGCCGCAGAACGACAGGAATAGTGCGATCGAGAGAGACGTTACAGCAGGTCTTCAATGGGCTGTACCCGCTAAATAGCCATTCAGCCACTCCCAAAATTTTCGAACGATTCCCATTCGAGGAGAACTTACATCCAATGGTTCACTGCCCCCGTCTATCTGAATTACGAAGACAGTTCCGAGCGGCGGCAGCCAAGAAATGGAATCCCCAACTCGAAGAAGCGAGTCAAGTCCTCAAAGACATCTTGTCGAGCCCAGAACGTAAGATTACAGTCGGGGATGACAACAACAAAGACGAAGCGTGGGCGATTGTCGATACATATTCGTCTGCACTTGCACATAACATCAAAGCGCCACCAGGATTTGCTAATCGGCAAGTTGTGAATACTGTCGCAAAAGCGGCACTGGAAGCAGAGTTTATCGGCTACGAGAAAAATACCGAGATGAAGCAATTGGGAATGGGTCGGTTCTTTGCGGAGATGCTGCAAAGAATGACGATTGGTGACCCGATTGTCAGTGACAATATTGCTGAGATTTCGCAAATGTTGGGACAAAAGGGAGCGAAGGTTTATAGAAAAGTGCCACTGCTAGCATTGTATGGTGCCCATGACTCATCCATTGGCGCTATTTTGTCTTCTCTCGGTGTTTTCGATAACAGGTAAGTACACTTTCTTTGGGTGACATTTGGCTGACGGACTCAAGGTGGATTAACTTCACATCGCATATCACGTTTGAGCTTTTCGAGGAAAAACTTAAGTCGTCTGCATGGTCGCTAGGAGGCCCCGGGAAATTCGTGCGAGTCAAGTACAATGGTCGTCCGGTGACCATCCCTGCGTGCCAGCCAAGAGGGAAGCACTTGGGAGAGGATGGTTCGTTTTGCACCATGGTAAGCTATCCGGGGAAATTTGTATTGAAATCGAATGCTAAGAGATGTTAGGCTGCCTTTCAGGAGCTTTTGCGGTCAGTCAGTCCGAGAGATTGGAGTTCACAATGCAAGGAAAATCTTGGTGAGCTGGCACCCGAGTTGAATGAATTGTCAGGAGGAGTCACAGCGTTGGCGTAGTGAGACAGAGCTGCAATTAATTTACAATATCCATTTAATGTACACAATTATTCCAATAATATGACCAAATTCCGACTCTAGATGCCGATATGTACATACATGCTACCAAAATTTCGGAAAACAACGCCTACCGGTTCATCCACGCCTCCCACTGAAAACTCGAGCTATCAATTCGCGACACGTTTTCTCACTATACGATTCCCACACGTCGTACAAACTGATCATCTCCTGCGCGCAATCGACCACGGCCTCTAAATCGATGCCACAGCCCGCAAACCAATCCATGATTTTCTGCAATCGCGTCTTTGCACGCTCTGCCTGTGCTGCGACAGGCGGCGGGCGCAAGACGACAGACATGTATATCGCTGTCAACGCAATAACATGTGGCGGATACAACAACGGCAGGTCGGTGATGTACGAATCATTTATAACTGACCACGCGGTTTGCATTTCGTCCGATGACAGACCGACGTTAACTCCCGATGCACCGAGCGCCTTGGAAAGTTGAATGAGGGATCTATACGGGTGATGCACAATTAAAAATGAGTCCAATTCCTCTATCAAATAAAATTCGCATTCTGCTAGCTTGGTGGGGTCGTGGGTAATGAAATCCGGCCAGAGGGATTTCGCCTCGGAGACGACGGACCGGATATGTTGGGGGCATTCCTCCATCTTGCAGGCAATGTAAACGCATGTCGCGATGATTAGGTACGGGTTTGTTTCTTGAACCGAAGTGCGGACATAAAATCTTGCCAGGTAAATCTCACTTGTCGCGAGTGCTTGCTGGCGGACAGAAAGATGGCGTCCGAGGGACTGAATCAGGCTATGGAAGTAAATACGTAAATGCCGTGGGTCGCCTAGTTCGGGCCGTGAATACCTGGTCTCGGATTCGGTCTCTAGTCGGATATTTTCGAGCTGCTGGCGAGTGAATCGCCAGTGCCTATTCTGTGACGAGAGCCAGTAGTTTGCCGCCTGAGCATTGTCAATTTGTTATTTGCTCTAATAATTTGTGTAAGTAATATACGTACCATCCATTACTGAAAATGGCTCTTTGATAGCCTAGTCCTCTCAAAGTTGATTACGGAGACTCAAGAACTGGAGCTAGATACTTGTGGACCGGTTGGGGTAGAATCCGTCTGTCGAGCTCCAAGAGATTAAAATTCGCGTGATGGTTAAGACGTGTATACGATACCCTTAGCTAAGTAATCATCAGTGCAACGCAGCGGTGTGAGTCGGTTCTCGCACACTGAAACGTCTCACAAATAAATAAAAAAAGACACGTAAAGTCCATGCAAATACGATCCATGGGCTGCCAACGCTTTTTGAGCGAATATCGGCTGTAATGGTAGCGTCGAACCGCAAGAAGTGGTTCATCATGTAATATATGCTGCATCCTAAGAGTGGTCCGGTCACTTAGGTGCAAACCTGCACTGAAGTTGTATCTGCTTTCTATCATAACGTGACATTGAGTAATATATGGGTTGTTCATTATTCCATACCCTGTGTCGTATTTATAAGCGGCTCGAGAGGTAGACACTCGGGGAATTATCTCCATTTCATCGCCGATTCAATTATTCACATTATACTAATGAAATATGAAATTCCAAGTGGCACTCCTAATCTTATTGTTCTTATGCGGTATTAAAAGATGCCCAATTGTCTGCATTAAGCATGTATATAGCGCACAAGCAAGCCTCATCAAAGACGGCTCAGCAGAGATAAAGTCGCTACAAAATCTGCTATTACTTATCCTTTCTCAAATAATGTCTGTTGCAATAGGATTACTTTAGGTCCAATGGGTCCAGGAAGTACTAGACGTAGAACGGCCTTGCGGATTGCTGAAACACCATGGACCGAGACAATGACTATCATAATCGAAAAAAAGGATTGGGGCGTCGAGCAATTACACCTGTGGCGGCTTGTGCATATAAACGAGCAGCTTCAGCTCCAAGACAGTTTAATCCAGTAATGCACAACTTTTATAGTACTTGCACTTCTGCATATAATGTCAAGTTATTAGTTAGCAATAAAGCAATGCTTTGGTTTCGACTCCGCTTGTTCTGGTGGATTTGGGACTGAGCATTTGGCGATTAAAGGACGAAGCCCCCCGAGTACAACGCCAGCGATATCACTCGTCATCGTTGGGCTTGTTCCTGTCATCTAACTCTGTCCGGGCGTAGGGGAATGGGGCGACTGGTGTTCGAGTTTATTATATCATACTAATAGTCATTTTTTCTCTCTGACCCGAGGATACTTGCTCACACTCACTCTTTACCGGAGATAATCGGTTATATGGAGCAACCAGCGACATGGAGCGGCCCGGTGGTTTTAACCAACCCCCACCTGCGCCTCACAACTCCGGGTTCTCCCTTTCAACGAGACTCTCAATTCGAGATATTCGCTGACCCGGCTAAGATTTTTGCTTCGGAGCAGCGGTTGCGCTGCTCCCTGCGTCTAAGTGCGAGCCTGTTCTCATTAAAATAAAAGCACAGCACTTTTGCTTGCGGATCATGATGCCCTGGCATATTTGCGCTCACCTAAAATATACTTTACTAAATTACTGCTCTTGATATTTGCACAGACTGTAGCTGTGGTTGTCATTGCTTCTCCTTCGGTCTTTTTGCTCTTTAATTATTAATCTCAATTTAGTGCGCCGCAGCTCCAAAGTGATTTAGGTTGTGTGCGTGCGACTAGTTAACTAACTGTACTGCCAACGTCCGCACTGTACAACCCAAACTACGCTACTTCTATTTTTCACTTTCTCTTCTCCTATGGACCCGCGCCTGGCTCCAAATTTCACTCCGGTCATCAGGCGACAGCACCAGGCTCCTTCTCTGAGTCCACCGACGACATCTACAACGACTCCCCGGTCTCCTGCCAATACCTCTGTGGTCGGTATTATTAATTTCTCAACGTCCTCTTTCGCGCGCGACCTTTCCATGACTGACATTGGTTCGACAAACGGCTCCGAAATTTCTGCCAAATTGGAACAGCACGTCCGCTCGGGCTCCGACTCCGCTATGTCCAGCAGAGTAAACTCTTCCAGCGGAAATAGCCCTGTTTCGTCAACAGATTCTCTATCCCAGACTCAACCAACTACTACAAACGGAAAGCGAAAGGCAGAACTGGATTTCGACATACTGGCGCCACCATACTCCCTCTCAGCCAATCGAACGCCCCACCAAACTGCCGATCTCGAAGAGGTCCCTCATGGAATTTCGCGACAAGCCCGGGATCTGGCTAGTTATGCGTTTCCAGTTCACAGATTGGCTGAGGTCTTGCAGGATAACACAATGCAGCCATTGGTAATTGTAGCGTGCGGTTCATTCTCTCCAATTACTCTTTTGCACCTTCGAATGTTCGGTCAGTATTGAATATCCCGTATTCGAAAAACCGCAAACTAATTATAGTCAATATAGAAATGGCGATCGATACTATTCGGGAACTGAACAAGTACGAGGTCGTTGGCGGGTACTACTCTCCTGTATCCGACAATTATCGCAAAGCTGGGCTGGCCCCAGCAAACCATCGCGTGCGTATGTGCGAGCTGGCCTGCGAGCGCACGTCGTCCTGGCTAATGGTTGACGCTTGGGAGTCGTTACAACCGACCTATCAACGAACAGCTGTCGTGCTTGATCACTTCAATTACGAAATCAACGTCAAGCGCGGAGGTATTAAAACCAAGGCCGGAGAGCGTCGGCCGGCAAAGATCATGTTGCTAGCCGGCGGTGATTTGATAGAATCCATGGGTGACCCCAATGTCTGGGCTGACGAGGATTTGCATCATATCTTGGGTCGTTTCGGATGCTTGATTGTCGAGCGGACTGGAGCCGATGTCCGAAGTTTCTTGCTCTCGCATGACATTATGTACGAGCATCGTCACAACGTCATCGTCATCAAGCAGCTTATTTACAACGATATCAGTTCTACCAAAGTGCGACTTTTCATCCGGCGAGGCATGAGTGTGCAGTATCTCCTACCAAACAGTGTAATCCGATACATTGAAGAGCACGGTCTGTACGTCGGCATGAGCGAGCCAGTATCCAACGTATTGAAATTTTAAGAGCGCAGTCTTTAATATGTTTTGTATTTCGTTGTGTTAGAGTCTTTATCCCGTCTTCTTTAACCATTCATCATTTAGCAGCTGGTTTCTAAATGAGAATGGTCGGGTTTAGTTGACTTTTTTAAATATTAGCGGCATTTTTTTGGAATAGGTGTATGGTAAAATTGTTTGATCGATGTTTTTTTTGGTTGATGTAATCTGTGTTTTGTGTACTTTATGAAAAGCTACCGCATTGGTCCGTTGTAGAGGGGACTATCGCATCAATTATGTCTTGTTTATCGTCGCGATTCGTTTTGTGATTAATCAACGTCACTCGCGGGGTGTAAAAAAATTGGAAATTGGTTATAGACGTACTTAATATTTAATGCGAACAAAATCAGACATAAAAACGCCTTCCCAATAATAACTATAGTACAATTAATGCAACCGAATTATTTATAAGCCTCACTTCACTTTTTTCTTTTTCCGCTCAAACCACGAATGTGTTTGTTCGTAATATTTGACGTTGTCGGGCAGATACACGTCCATTGTCTCGCTCACCATTTTCATTGTAATATCGTAATCGGCATATAGCTTTTTAAACAATGATCTTTCCACTAATTTGCCGTATCCCTTGGGTAACCTGCAAAGCTCTCATCAGGATTCCATCCGTCGTAACATATTTGAAGACAAAAATTTCGAGATCAAAAGTAGAACATACTTCTCCTTAGCTCTCATCTGTCGATTCCACCCGATATCAATTACATTCTTTAGCAACCGCCGTTCATTGCCCCTCACTATCCTCGCCATTCTTATCAACGTGACCGTATTTTCGAACCGGGAAGGACTGTACGAGATCGTTGGGTCCCGGAACATGTTGCGAAGAATGTCCTCGTACACGTATCTGTATGCCCGTCGGTATGGGATCGTACTGCGGGATTCGCGTAGGACGCGACGATAGAGGGAGAGCGCATGTGCGCGGGGGAGGGGTGGCATGTGTGGTTTGGTTATGGGGAGCTGTTAATGATGCGATTATGACATCTGAGATCGTGCGTCGATAACTCCACGGCACTTCGCGTCGACGGAGTCCAGCAAAACACTATCACACATCATCAAACCAACAACTCTTAACGCTACGAAATATTTCAAGGTAAATTTCGACCAAATATCTTTACATAACTAGACCCAACATCGTCAAAAAATACATGACAGAAAAAAAAATAAAAAAATAAATATAATTGCAGCACCTACGATTCCAGCGTGGTCTCCCACCGCAGTACTAAGTAGGCCCAAAGAAGTTTAACTGGTGTTGATCGGACGGGGAACTGTGTTTTCTTCTTGGTATGGCCGCAACTGAAAATTGTTCAATAGTCTGCTCCTTTTCTACGCTCTGCAGTGGTTAGGGTATGGGACTGCCTCTTCCCTCTCGGCCAGATTACCGTTAACGTATGACCACTAATACTGGCTTGCAATCAAAAAAATTATTTACATACGAAGACCCAGAAAACATAGCGCCGCCTTTTGCCAAAAAAAAAATCAGTTCTTACATAACCCTGGCTATGTAGCAATGGCTGTACCCAGGCGCGGGAGTCTCTGGTTCTAATGCCACAGAAAAGGCGGTAGTTTTTACGCAATCACTGATCCGAACAAAAGCTTCCTTGTGAAGCTGAGTTTGCGGCCAAGATTACGATAGTGTGTCAAGAAATGACCGATGACAGGCATATGAAGTACCAGGTGGCTGGGCAGTCATAATATGTTAACTAACTAATCTTAATTAACTTTGATGGAAATTAATTTTGAACCCAATATAGTAATATCTTGCTATATAATTTACTAAAGTTGTTCTGGTCCCATAGTGCTCTCAGGGGCAGTCGCCAGGAATTCGAGGGCTCAGTCCCATGTCCGACGAAGTCGATCGATATAGACCGATCCTTCCCGTCGGATATCCGCACCACCGGTAGAATTACACTGAATGGCAGATTTCTCGCACCTGGTAATAGGAGCTGGGGTCGTGGGGCTTTCGGTGGCCGCGAGGCTGGCGCGTGGAAGAGGGCCTGTATTGTTAGTTGAGAGGCATAGCGCGATTGGCACGGAGACTTCGTCGCGGAATTCGGAGGTTATTCACGCTGGGTTGTACTATCCTCCTGACTCGCTGAAGACGAAACTGTGCATAAAGGGAAAAAAGATGTTATACAAGGTTTGTGAGGAGGTTGGCATTCCGTATCGGAACTGCGGTACGTCGTGCGCTGGTATGAGTGCTCGTGGATCTATACTTACGCGGTGCAGGAAAATGGATTGTCGCCCAGACAGAGGCAGAAAAAGAGTACCTTGAATCTATGCAAGAAAAGGCCCGCCAACTCGAGGTGCGAATGGCAATGGAACGAGAATATGCGACATCCTCGCTGATGCAGATGATAGATCCCATGTGAATTCGTCCCGCTCTCGAGAGCTAAAGATATAGAACCGGCTGTGGCAGCGCGGAAAGCAATTCTTAGTTCTCCGACAACGGGGATCATATCTTCGCACTCACTTATGACGTATTTGCTTGGTAAATTTGAAGCTAGTGGTGGAGACCTGGCGCTCAATACTGCTGTATCAGGTATAGAATTCGACTCATCGCGTGGACTATATACTGTTCAACTTAATACTGGCGACGGGGAACGCGGAAGAGAAACTCTGCAATTGAAATTTGAGAATGTGGTCAACTCGGCGGGATTGTCGGCGCCGTTGGTGTCGAACATGCTGCTGCCTCGTGAACGACATGTTACACCATACTATGCCAAGGGCTCATACTTTTCGTACGCTTCGTCGCAGCCAAAAACACAGCGGCTGGTATGTTTGATGACGATAGAGTTCACTATTATATGGTGGTTTGACTAAAACGAATCTAGATATACCCATGCCCTGCGGACAACGCCGGTCTTGGTACACATTTGACGCTTGATCTAGGCGGCCGCCTCCGATTCGGACCTAATATCCAGTGGGTCTCATCACCGGACGATCTTACACCCGAGGGAAGCCAACTCGAAGAGGTATACGCCGAAGTAACGCGGTACTTACCACAAATCGACAAGGCGTCGTTATTGCCAGATTATTCAGGAATCCGACCCAAAATCACAGGGCCCGATCACGAAGGATTCACAGATTTTGCTATAAGGAAAGAAGAAGGATTTCCCGGGTTTGTTAACCTTCTTGGAATAGAAAGTCCTGGTACGTGTGGTTTTGTCACGAGTTTTTCCGACATGGCTGACATACTTTAGGTCTCACATCTAGTCTGGCGATTGGCGAGATGGTATATGACTTCCAAAATAGTTAGATATATATATATATATATGTCTATCAGATAGATGAATAGAGGCAAAAAAAAATGCATAATTACAAGCCCGACCAGAAAGTTCTTTTATCTATTCCAGCACAGCTAACATGTCTTTCTGATTAGTGAACTTTTCTCGTTCCTTCCCTATCTTGGATCCTCGTTCCTTCTCTGCCTTGTCTATTCTCTGCCAATCACTCCATGAAACAACTTTCCAGTCTAGCTTGTCGCCAAGTTCAGCTTTAACGCCTTCCCACCCATCACACGATTTGCCGCCAATCTCGCCGTCCTCAAAATCGCTAAGAACGACGGAAGCGGTCTCGAATGAATCGTACATGGTTTCAGCTATGACACCGGCTGGTCCGCGCTTGATCCAGCCGGCGACGTATAATCCTTTAACGTTAATTCCTGCACAAACTTTTCCGCCTTCGTTATTCAAATGGTTAGCACCGTCGTTGTAGACGTCTTCGAGTCCGGCAAGAGGATGAGTTTTGTAGCCTACACTCATGAATCCTACGTTGCACGGCAATTCCTTAAAGTCACCCGTCGATTTCACGCGCGTGTCTTTGGACAGAATATCTCCCTGCAGCTGCATGACGTCGAACTTCGCTCTAGCAACATGCGAGGATCCTTCCGACGGCACAAACGACGTCGGTGACAGCAAAAAATCAAAAGAGAAGTGTTTAATGGCATCTGCCACGGATGCTGTCGATCCTCTTTGTAGAAGCTGGAAGAGACGCTTCGTTGGCCGTCCAAGTTTCGAGCCATTCTCGAGGAATGGGGACATGAATTCTGCCTCTGGCGGAATGAAACCTACTCCATTAAGCGTCATGAGCTCACGAACTTCCTTATTTGTAAACGACGCCTTCACAATTAAAAATTAATTTCAGTTTCACAGAGCCTCATCGTAGATCTCACCTGAGTAGGGCCACGCCGGCCAACAATTCGCACCCGCTTGACTTTATTCTCAGACAGCTTGGCAATCGCAGCCTCAGTGATGTCGGTCTTCCTCAATGCATCAACGTCCGTCAACAATATCCGCGCAACGTCCAATGCGACGTTGCCATGGCCAACAACGACGGCTTCTTCACCAGCCATTACGTCAGGGTCAAGATCTTGGAATTCTGGATGTCCGTTATACCACCCGACGAACGCTCTCGCCGAATATACACCGGCGAGCTCGAGCCCTTTAACCGACGACGACAAATCTTTATCAGAGTCTGCACCGTATGAGAGTACTATCGCGTCGTAGTGTTGCCGGAGTATCGAAAGCGGGACATGGTTCGGTTGGAATGACTGTGAATGGCTCGGGACAGCGAGCGGTTGTGCGCCGACCATTGTGTTGCCTATGAATGTGAAATATGGAGATTGTGCAACTTCCTCGAACTTCTCCTCGCAATTCTGGGGTATCTCAGCATGCCAATGTCACATTCTATTAAGAAAACCCTTTACCTTGACTTCCGGATGATCCGGTGCAACACCGAACCGGGCAAGGCCATAGGGAACAGGCAACTTCTCGTACATATCCACAGTCACTATTCCTGACGGTGCCTTCTCCAATATCCTATACGCGGTATAAAAACCCGCCGGACCGGACCCGACAACTGCGACACGGAGCTTCGCTCTCTGGTTGGACATCGTACTGTGTAGCCGTTGACATTCCCTATGCCGAAAATTGCATAATCGATGCACGAACATATTATTTAGATGGCCCCGGCATTGCCATATTTTCTTCATCTTGTAGTTCTGAAGGCAATTGAATTACTATTGCCTGGACTTGAGAATGGCTCGAGCGGATTCGGATATGACTGACATTGATTCACACACTCGATTCTTCGCGTTTATCGGCGGTTCGGGCCACGCTGATGGAAGTCAGGCCACGTGCTCGACATTAGCCAGTCGCAATTAGATTGTAATAACAATTTTCTGTTCTTTAATTATCAATGATATTTCCAAAATAATATTTTATATCGAGAAATTCTAGTATTACTGGTCTCCACCAATACGATGAAGTTCGCTTCGCGAATCAGTAAAATAGTATAACAATTAACCGGTAGGAAATTGGATAATGTCAATTCTGAGGTCTCCCTTTTAAACAAACGGAATCTGATTTATTCCGATTGTACAGAATATGTTTTCCTACTTATTACGTGGGTGATGACTAGTCAATGACGTAGAAAAGGAGCGGATTAATGAATAAATTTCAGTTGCGGCCATACCAAGAAGAAAACACAGTTCCCCGTCCGATCAACACCAGTTAAACTTCTTTGGGCCTACTTAGTACTGCGGTGGGAGACCACGCTGGAATCGTAGGTGCTGCAATTATATTTATTTTTTTATTTTTTTGATTTGATGTCTTTAACATTCACTATAATATCTACTGCTTTATTATAAATAAAGTGATGAATACCCCATACTCTGTTGCACTGTTTATTAAATACTCGTCACAGGCGGACTCGTAGAAATAAAACAAAATATAAAATGCATTTCGAGTAGAAATAGGAAAAGCTAATAATCCCAATAAATAAAGTAATCACTATAACCTTTTAAATACCAAACGCCGAAAAGTAAAGTAAAAAAATTTCGAGTTGCAAGCCATACAAGTGGACCACATAGGGGCATCTTCTGCTCACCCCGTCACAGGCGACATAGGTCGCGACGGTGGCGCGGAGACTGTTATCGAATCTGTGTCAACTATCATTAAATCAGCTGCAGCTCTGCAAAATATAGAGGTGACAAAAGACATACTGGCGAAGTTGGAAAGGATGCTCATGTACCTGGCGACAAACGCTTCAGCTCGACCTAGATCGATCTGAAGTTTCTTCCGACGCCGTTCGTATCGGCTCAAATCTGCGATAGGGAATGTTAATATTTCTTGTTGTCAAAGCATGTCAATGAATAACGGTAAGTACCATCGGAACTCAGGCTGCCATTCATAACCGCAAATTCTTGTCTCATCTCATAGTCCAGCTCCTTGCGAACGCGCGTGTATTTGCGCATACTTTCCTTAAACGACAGGATTAGGTGCTCCGTCTGGTCAGGAGTCAACTGCGCAATGCCGTTGGACCTGTCGTGCCGCTCGCCAAATCGATATGAGTTCCAGCGTCTCTGGTAGGACGAATGTTGATAATAACCTCCAGAACATTGATGTGACGATGCACACGATGCGGTTGCCCGTGCGGCTGCCGAAGATACCGAATGATTCATTTATAGTTGATTGAGAGCAAGCAATGGATGGATGTTGGTTGGATGTTGGTGTACTCAGCAGGCAAGTGGAACAGCACAGGGATACAGCAGTTTGGGGAACCCCTGGAATAAATACTATAGTAGAACAAGGAGCCTGTAAGGAAAATCACTGATGTGCTGGGCTATGAACCCCGCAACTACGTACCCGACGTGCGGCGCGACAGGTAAAGATACTGTACCCAGATCGGTAAGCGAGCTGTTTCTGTGTGTGGGGAACATGTTGTGAGCCACAACTCCGCCCCGCTATAACGGTTCTACTTGTCCATCATAGCACTAAGAATTCTACCGGACATATCTAAACAGCCTGCATATCTCAGTTTGATTGATATAAACATCATGGCCAACTCAGACTGCCGTCATAATATAATTTTCGACAGTGAGGCACTAAAACAGAACGGCCTGAATCAATCAGTGACAGCGAGCAAGGAGACTTGCAACGCCTATGGCTCCAACCCAAAGGCTTGATTGACATAGTTGCCCAATGAATTGGATTTGCATGGAGGAAATCCGCACATTCCCCTTTCGGACCGTTGTATTTCATAAGTCGTTCAATGTAGGCACTAATTAGTCTTAATGTCGAGAAATGCTATGATATACAGTGATTATACGACAGTCGCACATTAAAACTTCTTCCATCTTACTACAAAGATATCGTACAATCCAATTACACAATTGATACTTCTAAATTACTTCCGTCCCGTATCAACACAATGTCTCATTAGCTGGCCAGAACTGTTTCTGATGTTGGAGCCGTTATTCCGCCGTCCGCTGACCGCGATGGAGCGGGAGAAGGCGATCGCGATCCCGAGTACGACATGACGACGCCTTCAATAGTTTCGTTATTACTGGCGTTACTATAATATACGGTGCTGGTGGCAGATATATTTGACGAAGACTGTGGAGATGCTGCGCTAGACCTGCTGATTGATTCTGCAGGGGTATGAGTGGGTGTAGTACCGTTCCAGGCATTAACTATGCGCCCAATGTTGATATCAAATTTTCGGCTATGAATTGGTCGTCTCTCATCCATCGTGTAGAACGGGTTGCAAACCAGCGAAATATACGCGAAATGAATTGCCCGGAAGATCTATACAACACATATTAACTGCGATCTTCCCAAACCTGTTTGTAATAATGGACTGATGAGAATAAGCTGTCGATTCTGATTGGTACTTACACTTCGGATCTCACTCCCTATTATCTCCCCGCTGGCGAATCCAAGAACAATCTTGACGCCAGTATTTGTCATCCACCCGTACATAGCCATTCCATCTTGCACAAAGAGCAGCCCAAAATCAGAATCGGAAGTCTTCTGTGGTAGCCTGGCTGCAAATACGTCCAAGGATATATGTGCCAGGAAGTGATACCTCAGTTCCGTGTCTCGTGATGTAGTAACTTTTGCGCTGGGAGGTCCGATACTACTGCTGTCATCATAGGACGATACACCTGTGGAATCTGGGTCATGAGATGTTGAGGCAGTTTCCGGTGCAAAACTGCGTACGTAGAGTGGATTGTTCTAATATGCAACTTGTCAGTTCAATGTTACATCACGCGGCCATGGACACGAAAGCAATTACCTCGCGACCCATTAGGGCCACTAAGTATATTCGGGAAACCATTATAACACCAATAAAAGGACGATAGACTGGGACTGGGGTCGATATTCAGCTATGTTTCGTGTAATTTTCGTGTAATTGATCCAGGGATGGTGGTAGCTTTACACGTTGGGACGACGGTAAAAGCGACAAACCTGGTATGTGCGGCACTCTGGTCGGCGTCTATGGTGGTAATTTTACAGCAGTCTTTATGTCTGACGAAGTTATTCTTGAAAGAGTGCTACTGAAATTAAATGCATCATTAACCCTTAATTATATTATTTTGATATTTGGGTATTAATATAGGAAGTTCTAACAAATCGACTGCTCCAGGCTTGCACTGTGATTGCGAACGCTATAGCCAATCCTTAGATAGCATATGCTGAAAGTTCAATTCCTCATTTTTGGAACGGCTGTTGGCGCCTCATTGCCGATCGGCTTTCAGTAGCAATACCAGCCAACTTTTACAGATGGCATAATCTTTATTAGCCATTAGTAAGAAATCATAGAAGAAATTCATAAAATTTAAAAATAGAATTAATCTTCAGTACATTGACCAATGGAAATAGCGTGTGGAGATTAGAACAATTTGTGAATTTGGACTACTCCACGACTAGTAATTCATTTGATTCCGAACCACCCCGAAGACCGCCTCCTTGTAACCACTGAACGTGCACCGAGGACTGTACGTCGGGATCAGTCAGCCTGTTGTGAGATTATATATAGGGCAATCAAACTTCTTGTTTTATTGGCCATTTATTTTACTAGGTCGTCACAAAAGGCCAGACTGACAATCGAAGTCGGTATGAGTGGGATTCCAGCAAGCCTTAAAGAACCGAGTGCGAGTGACCTATTAGCGGCACCGATTGATGTCGATGGCCCCATTCATGACAAGGATAGCATTACTGTTATTCAGTCAGCTTTCGGAGAGAAGCAAGGTGTCGCATTGCCTAACACTGAGCGTCCCGGATTTTCAGCGATTTATCGCAATGCCGCATCGCCTGATAAACTAATGCAGTCCGCACACCCTCTGGTACGCATCGGATTGATTTGGCACTGTGCTCCGCACATGTCTAACAAATAACTTCAGATCCGGACTCAATACGACGCATTTGAGCACTCCGCAAAGAAATATCCCGACAGAGACTTATTGGGCGCTCGGTACCTTGTTGATCCGAAACGTGGCATATGGTCGCCTTATATCTGGCAGTCTTATCGAACTGCTGCAGAACGACGAACGAACTTAGGCTCTGGGCTATGCTATCTGAATGACAGTGCTATTATGAACCCGAAGACTGAGCAGTATGCGGTTGCGTTGTTCTCGCACAACAGACCAGAGTGGATCTTAACTGATCTGGCATGCCATGCGTACAACCTCATTGTGGTACCATTATACGATAAGTTAGTCAGTCTCTGTCAATATTTGTTATAAGTCGATGCTAACAAGGAGTGGTTCAGCCTTGGACCCAATTCGAGTGAATTCATTTTGAATTCGGTAGAGGCACCTGTATTGGTAGCCTCTCTTGCCCAAATACCCAAGATTCTGTCTCTAGCAAGCGAGATTCCGAGCCTTAAGATTATAATATCTATGGATCCCCTGAGATCAGAAAATGACCTACCTAACCAGAGCAAGGAAGATATTCTGAAAGCGTGGGCAGAGGACAAGGGTATCATGATTTACACCATGACCGAGGTCGAAGAACTTGGCAAGCAGCATCCGCGACCACATAATCCGCCCAAGCCCACTGACGTTTTGACAATCAACTACACTTCTGGTACTACTTCCTCTCCAAAGGTATATCTTTCTATTTGCATCTATATTTATAGTTATGTTGTAACATGTCATATAGGGAGTTGTTTTAACGCACGCCAACTTTGTCGCAGCATTAGCAGTCGGTTTCTGCCATCTTCCGCGAAGTAGCAATAAAGTTGTTGACATTGTTCTGTCATATCTCCCTCTGGCGCACATCTACGAACGTGCGACGATCGGAGTCGCACTAGCTGCTGGAGCAGGCATCGCATTCTACAGAGGAAACATTCTGCAAATACTGGAAGACCTTTTAGAAGTCAGACCGACGGCATTCACATCCGTTCCAAGACTGCTAAATAGATTCGAGTCAGCGATTAAGGATAAGACCGTTAATGCAACAGGCTGGCGTTCCCAAATCGCTAGATATGGTTTAAATGTCAAGTTACAATCTTTAGCAGACGGGAAAGGGCCAAATAATATGCTATGGGACAGGCTTATTTCAAGGAAGGTCAAGGCGAATGCGGGAATGGATCGCGTGGCCAGTATTATCAGCGGTTCAGCACCACTGGCGGCAGATACACACCAGTTCCTTCGTGCCGCTTTTGGTGTGACTATTGCGCAGGGCTATGGTCTCACTGAAACACATGGTGGTTGTATAGTTGGTCAGGCAGGTGACTATACGACGGGCCACTGTGGGCCGCCTGCTGTTACCACGGAAGTCTGCTTGAAAGATGTGCCGGAACTAAATTACTATGTTACTGATCAGCCATGGCCACGTGGTGAACTGTTGGTTCGCGGAACGACAGTGTTTAGAGAATATTACAAAGATGAGGGTCGCACCAGTGAGGCGATTGATGCAGACGGCTGGTTTCACACTGGTGATGTTGCTGCGATTGATCAACTTGGTCGAGTTTATATTATTGACCGCGCTAAGAATTTTTTCAAGCTGGCTCAGGGAGAGTATGTCGCACCAGAACAGATTGAGAATGTGTATCTTGCGGGATGTCCGCTGGTTCAACAACTGTTTGTCCATGGAAATTCGCTCGAGGCGTACCTTGTTGCTATTGGAGGCATCCAGCCTCTGGCTTTTGCTCCATTTGCGTCGAAAATTCTCGATAGATATATCAGTCCATCAGACGAGGCAGCTTTACAGCAAGCATGCGATGATCCAAGGGTGATAGAAGCGGTATGTTCCGAGTTTGAAAGGGTTGGAAAGGAGATGAAGCTGCAAGGATATGAGAAAGTTCGCAACTTGAAATTAATGGTCGAGCCTTTCACGATCGAAAATGACATTTTGACGCCTACATTGAAACTTAAGCGGCCTGTGGCGTCTGCTTTTTTCAACGACGTCATTAAGGATATGTACCAACAAGGCGATCTGACCAAGACACTTAGGGTTTAATGGTGGAAATGTATAGATGTTGTGAAGGCTGTAACTTGATTGTTTGACGAATTGATTGTTTGACGAATGGCTTTACCGGCGTTGAGCATGACTGAGGGAGATATGGGGAAATGAAAGTGGAGCTGGCATTGGCGCATTGTTTCATGGTTCAAGTTTTATTTAATTATTTTAAGACAATGATGCCGCTTTAGTGACCATTGATGACATTGTTTAGTTTCAATGTCATGTATAATGTCAGCATTTTCTATATATAACAGGGTCTTCGACTCACAGAGAGTATTCCCAGGCTGGGCAAGGGTTACTCCGATTCTGTGCCTGATCAACATTATGTACTCGGAACTTTAGCCATTCCATCGGAATGCAGATGCCTACAGAAAATAAGGCGTCAGACTTTTTATTCAAAGTCGAGAGTAGCGCTTGTGATAGGCGTGGCTATCCTCGAGCTTGCACAACTCTCGCCGCCGATAAAGCCGTACAGACTGATTTGTTGAGGATAGCATCGCATTACGTGGGCAGGGACAGGGGATAAGTTTGGATCGGGCATCCCGTAGCAGACTCAACCGGAACACTTTATTTTGTCCTTGAGAATTTCAATTGTGCCGCGTCACCTTGCAGATACACTTCTACTGCACAGAGCACAGGGCTGTCGCAATATTGATTAAGTTTATTCTGATGTTTTGCGCCGCGAAACATTTCCAGTATGCCTCATATGATGCGATTGAACTACTGTCACAACGCCGGGTACGCCTCATCACCTCGTGTAGACACCAATCTGATTACGTTCGACTGTTGTTTTTTATAGCCTCACTATGGTAAGAGCTTACGTATCTTCCAATTTGATAAGCGTTAACTTTTCATGACAACACATGCCGCAGATGTAAAAAAATGTAGCGCATATAATATCCAATTCCTCTCGCTATTATTATTGATAACTACCTTTCTCATCTGTTAACTGCACAGTCTGCACTCATCTTTCGATAATGTCTGACAATTCCGACAATATTTACCAGTATTGGCCCTTACAGGCCCCCAATCTCACGGCATTGATCCTGTTCGCCATTGCATGGGTAATGCACACAGTTCTCGCGATATACTATAGGCAGATCTGGTTCGGTACGTGCATGTTCATCGCGAATGGACTGGAGGTAGGAGGATATATTGCCCGTTATATGTCATCTAGCAATCCATACAAAAATGGGAATTACGTAGCGCAGTCAGTCCTGCTCATCTTTGCGCCGGCGTTCTTCATGGCTGGAATATACTACCTTCTGGGCGAGGTTTCTGTCATCTGGGGTATCAGATACGCGCGATTCAAGCCTTGGGCGTACACCAAAATCTTCGTCACCCTTGATGTGCTTAGCATCATCATTCAGGGTGTGTGTCTCATTCCTAATTGTTGCTGCGAGGTAATCAAGTGCTGACCAATCGCGACATATACAGGTATTGGAGGAGGCGCAGCTTCAGCCGCTTCAAACAATGGTAGCAGTCCTCAAGCAGGAACTGATATCATGATAGGAGGGCTTGGGTTCCAGGTCGCGGCGACGTTACTTTTTATGCTCCTGTGCCTTGATTACTATCTCAGAATTCGGAACCGCCGACGCTTAGCCGGACAGAGTCTCTCTTCATTTGCCCCGGGCTGGGAACTCAATATCGAATCTGCACAGCAAGATAGTATCCCAGGAGATGCACCTGCTAAGTTTGTGCCTATCAGGGATGCAAAGAAAACAAAAGTTTTTCTTTTCGCCGTTGCGGCCGCGATGTTATTAGTCTTTGTCCGATCGGTGTACCGTGTAGTCGAATTGTCCACTGGCTGGTCAGGGTACCTCATGACAGAGGAAGGCTATTTCTTGGTTCTCGACGCCCTGATGGTCGCCCTAGCCTCCTGGATTATGTGGATATTCCACCCTGGAATGTATTTGGGAAGGATCAATATTGGAGCAGAGCAGATGGCAGCATTGCTTACGGAAGAGAGTAATGGTGACGGCGAGACGGCAGAAAAGAAGAAGCGGTTCATTATATTTTAAAGGGTTGCATTTTGGTTTCAGTCAGTAGGTATGATATGACCAGTCTGTCTGCGAGGATTGAGAGGGTAAAGCAAATGCTGAAGCAGCTGGGATTATGGGACGTTATCTAGTTCGCTAGTTAAACAGAGTTATCGTTAGGAGTTGATATATATACACGCGGGGAATAAAGTCTGAGACAAGTTATACGATACCCTCGAATAACGAGATTGAATTCAGCTACTGCAACTGTCGCTTTGTCATCCCGATAAAAAATTTGAATGGCAAAAGTGACTCTGGTAATATTGACTTCTTGACAACAACCAATCAATGAATATATTGGAGTTTTAAAAGGTATATTTACATCTAGCATCCGAGTTTTGCCATGCAGTTGAGTAAACAGACAGTCGCCTACGATAGCAAGTTGCATGCAGGTCGGGGGAATGGGTGGCCAGCAAGCTATACCGTGGGAGCATGCCCAAGATGAAGAATGACGCGGGGCGGTGCACTCATTCACAGAGACATTATTACTATTGTTATTTTGCGTATACTGTCCGGCAATGACAATCCCGTGTATGTGCCCGTGAGTGCCTATAGACCCCGTGCTCACGTGGCGGATTCACGGAGCAGTCGTCGGGAACCGGATGTTTTCTGAGGTCAATTTTACAGTTCATAAATCACGTGCTTTGCCTTCTATTAAAGACACACCAACCCAGTGAAGAGACTCTTAACTGCGTAGAGCGGTCAGTCTAGCCGCAAAGAGCGCCACTGCTTCCCATGTTACAAATCAAAATTAATGAATGCCTCGGTAGATATTCACAGATGCCTTAGTGGCGGAATTGACACTGGCCCAACTCTCTGATGGCGAGAAGTGGTGGAGTCATGAGGATTTCATGCGGCGCTGTGGGATTAAGTCTCTTGGCAGTCAGACATCTCATCCGTTGATCCGGGGTCCTTCGGACCCGGTTAGTTGCTGGGTCAGGACCCTTGGGTCTCCTGGCTGGGCAGTTATCCAGCGGTATAACATGTGGCAATTAACTCATTATTAATTTAGTGAGGAGAATTTGAGGTATGTGAGACGTGTGCACACCCGTTCTTAGTGGATGTGACGGGATCTCTGCCACAAGCTCCGTAGATGCGCCGGTGGGCTGACCGATGATATCATGGTTCTTAAAACTGCAAAGCTTCTTACCCCACACCCCACTCCGACTCGGCTCTTTCCAAACTACATATAAAACGTTCTTGCCTCCACAAGTGGCATTCACAATGCGGATTTGCTAGTACTGGCAATCCAATAATGCCTTCTCGAGCACCTGGCATGTCCACTCCCTCTACTACAGGCATTACCTATGCTAGCCAGGACAAGCTACAGAGGCTGCCATTACCTCCGTTGGAAGATACTATTCAGCGATATCTCTCTGTAGTCAAGCCATTACAGGTATATATGTGTGTCTTTGCCATTTTGCACTTGCGGTGCACTAACAGAACTGGGTAATGAAGACTCCTAGAGAGTTCGAAGAGACAGTCGATGCAGCTCGAGAGTTTCTCATCAAGCAAGGGCCCGATTTGCACGCTAAACTAAAAGAATACGCATCCACCAGATCGTCTTACATCGAGCAGTTCTGGTATGACTCCTATCTCAATTTTGACAACCCAGTTGTCCTCAACCTGAATCCATTCTTTTTGCTTGAGGATGATCCTACGCCTGCCCGCAACAATCAGGTCAACCGCGCTGCCTCTCTTGTCGTATCAACACTTGCATTTGTGCGCGCTCTTCGACGAGAAGAGCTTCCACCAGATACAGTCCGTGGAAAGCCACTGTGCATGTACCAGTACTCCAGAATATTCGGAACGGCTCGAATTTCGACTCAGAATGTTTGTGTGATGCAGTCGGACTACTCTTCGAAGCATATTGTTGTTCTCGCGCGGTCCCAGTTCTACTGGTTTGACGTCCTGGACGAGAATTCGGACCTCATTATGACGGAGAAGGATCTTGCTCAGAATTTCGAGACCATTATCAATGACGCACAGAAAACCCCGGTGACCGAGGCCGCGAAGGGTGCCGTTGGTATTCTGACCGCCGAGAATCGACGCATCTGGGCGTCGCTGAGAGACATACTTTCTCAGGATGTGGATTCTGAACGTTCGGCCACTTCTGACGAGGAGAATGGAACGACTGGGAAGTCAAACGGCGGGTTCCAACCAAAGAACAATAACTATGAATGTCTCCAGATCATTGATTCCGCTCTGTTCATTTTATGTCTCGACTACTCAGCGCCTCAGACCGCGTCAGAATTGGCGATGAATATGCTGTGCGGTACAAACGTCATCGAGAAAGGCGTTCAGGTTGGAACTTGCACGAATCGGTGGTATGACAAACTTCAAATCATTGTCACTAAAAATGGAAGCGCCGGAATTAACTTTGAACGTGAGTACTTTTCTCAAAGCATATCTAGCGTTTAGACAGAATTAACTTGCTACAGATACTGGTGTCGATGGTCATACTATCTTGCGTTTCGTAAGCGATATCTATACAGACACTATTCTACGATTTGCCAAATCCATTAATGGTCACGCGCCTAGCCTTTGGGCATCTGAATCTCCCGATCCTGCGCAGCGCGACCCTTCCTCTTTTGGCAGTGTCACTACGACTCCGCATAAGCTCGAATGGACAATGATTCCTGAGCTTTCCCTGGCTCTTAGATTCGCTGAAACACGTCTCGCGGATTTGATCCACCAGAATGAATTTGAGGTTTTAGAATTTAGTCACTACGGAATGACGTACATTAAGAACATGGGCTTTTCTCCGGACGCCTTTGTTCAGATGGCTTTCCAAGCAGCATATTATGCGCTATACGGAAAAGTCGAATGTACATATGAGCCAGCGATGACGAAATATTTTCTTCATGGCAGAACTGAGGCCATTCGTACCGTCTCTGATGAATCCGTCGCATTCGTGCGCAAGTTTTGCGAAGACGCACCGCCAAAGACAAAGCTCGAGTATCTGCGCCGTGCTTGCCAGAAACACGTCCAGACCACGAAGCTATGTGCTCAGGGTCTGGGACAAGATCGTCATTTATATGCCTTGTACTGCATGCACCAAAGATATATGGATGACGATCTGTCTTCGGCAACGGGGACCGCGGATGACCCTCCATCTGCGAGCACCGACGGTACAAAGTCAATCACTGCTCTGGAAATTCCTGCTATCTTTACTGACGGGGGTTGGGATAAACTTAATACTACTATCATCAGTACTAGTAACTGTGGAAATCCTTCGCTTCGACTTTTCGGCTTCGGTCCCACGAGTCCGGACGGCTTCGGCATTGGGTATATTATTAAGCCGGATTCGATCTCAATCTGCGCATCGTCCAAGCACCGGCAGACGCGCCGATTCTTGGAGACGCTCCACAACTACTTTATGGAAGTGCGCAGCCTGTTGAGAGCTACGGATCCTCGCAAGAATACTGGAACTCGCGCACGAAGCCTTGTTCGGGGTGACGACAGGGGTGAAGGTCGAGATACAGCGGCAGAAGGGTACAAGGGACGCCGCAGTGGAAGACAAGTCGACGACGTCAAACGTAAGACCGACGCTCAGGATGACGATGATGCAGGCGACATGCTTGGCGGATACGGATACTTTGATGTTGGCGAGCTAGAGACTCTGCTTCGAGATATTAACGGCGAGAACACCGGCCTTGGAGCTGCGACTCCTGAGCAAGCCGCTAGTACACCAGGTACCGAAGTTCCTCCAGATCTATATATTGAAGGCGAACATCGACACAGATTTCGGCATAGCAATCAAGCACCTCCCGGATATCGTCGGCGGGAAGTTGGCCGCAAGCTACGATTGGCGGATATTTGAGATGATCGAGAACGCTTATGCTAGTAACGTTTTATTCAATTGTAACAAATCACCCGGCGTCATGTACAGGCTTTGTTCATTATTTGCAGGACATTTTCTTTTAACTAAGTATATGTATTCAATACTCAAATTCATTAGCACAAAATAGCCTATCGTGAGAAGCTAGCAAATCTATGTTTCCATGAAAATATTGTACAAGACGCTTTACGAACAACCATCGAAAAATAACAAAAATACCATAATTACGCCGCCCCAAGCTACCTGGATGCTTGTTCCACCATCAAATATGCTGAGAATCGCTATAATACAACTTTTGTGACCCCATATCCAGCTGACCATCCAGACGCATCTCAAATGACGCCAACTAAGTTCACTCATTAGGCGACGATCATGCACGTTCATCCCATAACACCGACCTTTATAATCTGATATTCACGGCGACACACGGTACTCTGAATTCACGAGCAGCACTAGCAGCAGCGGCCACGGAAGACGAGATAAGCGATTTGCTGCTCCCGGTATTAGCAGCAACTGAGACTGACCGTCTGAACCACAAGAACCCATTGAAGACCGCCCGCTCAGCTAATGTGTCGAATACAACCGAAGGCTTAGACGCCAAATCTAGTGGCAGGAATAACCTTGGTAGAAATAAGTTCCCGAGGTTTGAGTCAATGAAACAGTGGTCGTTGAAGAAACATGTTGTCGAGAAGAGTGCAATGAGGATCAAGGAGCAGTAGATACTGTTCATACAATTGTTAATGGACTGGATCCACAAGCCAATAAACTTATGCCACATACCATGGTCTGTGAAATATAAATAGCGAAAGTAGGAAAACTGCTAGGAAATGAGGCGAAGCGCCGGTCGTGGGCATCAACAGCAATAACAGAAAATATCGAAGACAATACATCCCGGTAAATTTTTTAAGATATGATCTAGACAGATCGTAGCAACCACTTATGACTAATACAGACTCAACTAATGGATATGTCAATTCGATCGACGTAGATCAGCAGACGTTCGCCCAAAGAATCGAAATCCCGCTAACAACTTTTTGTGTTCGTGAAATATCCGTTTTAATACGTGCATCTCACCGATCTCACCGCACTATTTATGTGGCATACCCTAGCCCCGACATGACGCCGTCGTTCGAGAATGCGCACTCCAACTTAGTCCAGGTTGTATTCAGATTGGCTAACGACCATCGAAGGCATCAACATATAATACCGGACAATCGTTAGTAACTTGAGAACTAGATCGGAAAAATACTATTTGATTGGACGGCATTACAAGTAGATCGATCTCCGCACTTTCCATCTTTCACAATGAGCGCGCAACCCCAAGGAGCGCCTCCTAAATCGCCTACAGCCTTAGCAATCGCGAGCTTCCTTCGTCACAATTCCCAGTTGAAGATGCGACAAGGCGTCTTAAATGGCAAACGTCAGGACTTTTTCCGATCAAAGAGAGCTTTGCGTGCACTGCAATCCCCGGAATACGCTTCATCCCAGAAGAAGAAGGGCTCGTTGCTACCTCCAATCGCGTCGGAAGAAGATGCAATTAGGGTATTTAAGGAGTTACCACTTAACTCTCTCGCAATTCGAGTCGAAAAGTTGACGCGCAAGACTGTGGAGGCTAAGCGCGCTTCAAATCCGGAAGCCCAGTTACCACCCATATCTTCTCTCTCAAAAGTTAAAGGCGTGCCCACATTGTCATTCGTACGTGAGCAAGTCGTGTCCAGCGAAGATGACATCTACTACGTGTGGATATGGGAGCGGGTGCACTGGACTGCGTACTTATACGCCGGCTTGATCGCCGCTGCTATTTTCACAGTTGTTTTGTTCCCGCTATGGCCGCCAATACTGCGACTGGGTGTATGGTATTTGTCAATGGGTATGCTGGGACTTTTGGCTGCATTCTTTGCGATGTCAATCGTGCGATTGATTTTGTTCGGTCTAACGTATTTCGCGGCTCCTCCGGGACTTTGGATATTTCCGAACTTGTTCGAAGACGTCGGTTTTGTGGATAGTTTTATACCTCTATATGCATGGAATGTTGAGCAAGAGAAGAAGAAAAAGAAGAAGAAGGTTACTGCTACCGTGACCGCGGTGACAGAGGAAGAACCGGCAGCGAGCGACAAAAAGGAAAATAAAAGTTAAGGGATTCAGGCTGGGACGTGATGATGGATAGCTGGAGTTTTGCCATAATAGGATGATTATAGAGTGGAAGATGTAAATATTCAAGTGCTGTTTCCATGACTTCTTCATGATATCCTTAGATGCAACTGTGCAGGATTATGAGATATAACAATGCTAAAGCTAAACAAAACCTTAACCAAAGTGAACGCATCTACTACAAGTACACATTCCGAAACTACCCGCCACAGCAATACTTTGCAGTATATGAACGTGGTAAATGAAAGAAAAGAAATTTCCATACATATCCAATAAAACTCCTGGTAAACTCCGAAACATAATCTTTAATCAATTTTGCTCCACTGGAATTGGCGGCAACGGGCGCGACGGCGGAGGACCTGGCGGCGACAGCCTGATCCTAATCTTGCGGCCAACATTTGTACTCACGGAACTCGCAGTGAACGAGATACCGTCACCATCATCTTCATCAAGAATCGCTGACTCGTCCATCGGCTTGCTTGGAGAGTCTGCATCATGTTGTTGGCGCTGGTACGAAGGTGCACGACGTAACGATGTCAGCCTTGTCAAGGAGGAAAATGTGGATGATTCCCGACGAGCAGCTGGTCGCCGCTGTGGCCGTATTGAGAATAAATTCAATGATTCCTGAAGAGACGACAATGAGGACGACGACTTGCTTGAGACGAGTGAGCCAAGAGTTTGCACCGATGACGACGAGTTCTGACGTGCTCCACTCAACGGTGATAGTCTTTGGCTAGGTTGGGATTCTATTAAACTGGATATCGATATGACTGAAGGCCTCTTAGATGGAGGTAATGATGACCAAGTCATCGCAGTCGCTGAAATTGTGTTAGAGCTCAATGAGCGACAAATGCTGCCCGAATCGTCAAATAGTGGCATGGGCGATCCGAAGTGATCTGCCTTCCCAAATCCGAGCATCTCACTGTCAAATGGATCATATCGCTTATTCACTAAAGATTCACGCTGCAATTTAATCTGGCTTCGAGCGAGATCCATCCAACGCATGAATTCTGAGGCGGTATCGAAGACCAGTAACATTGTCCTTGGTTTCTCGTCCCTCAGTAGTGGAATACGATGATGATGGTGATGATGATGATAATGATGACGATGATTACTGTTATAGGTCGAGTCATGATGATGCGTGAGCCGTAGTGTAGGTGAAGAAACATTCGTGTGCAAAAATATAGACCGTCTTGAAGATGTCGAGGCAGCTGTCCGAGGGATGGTAGGTGCCTTCTTCGGCTCCAGTATAATATCGTCTGATGCACCACGCGCCGAGGTCTGCTCTTTGAGCTGATGGGGTTCGGGTCGCTCGGATACACGTAACACAAATTGCTGACCCGGGATGTCGTCGGAGGCATAGGCTACAGATTCAGCAGACAAGAGAAGGACCTGTTCCGGCACCGCTGTCGACGATGCATTCAGTGCGTACCGCAGAATGGCGTGAGGCAGAAGGACGAATGTTCGTATATCTAGAGAGTTCTTCGAAATTATTGCGAACAGCGACCCGTGCGAATTGCAAGGCAGACTGTCAACTGCTACTGCATGAAGGATGGCCATCGAGTATGGGAATTTCTTATAGTATGAATGGATGTGTGCTGCGTCTGCTGTTGAGAAGTCAATCTGAGGAAGCTGTCTATTGCTTGTCTGAGAAGTCGCAGATCCATTCGACGATGTGACCGATAAAGCAGGCGGAACAGTAGATGGCAATTTCGACAGCAAATTAGGTGACGAATCAGACGGCGACGGCGCCGAGATGGAATTTTTCCCAAAGAAGGCCCGGATAGAACTTCTTTTAGAAGCCATAACATGCGAGATGGAAACAGAGGGCGGCGCTGAAGATTTCCGACAATTGCTTCGTTCCACATGTATGTCTGATCGAGGTTCTGCTGAAGCCCTTCGAGTACTCTGTAACTGTTCTCTCTCGGACTCTGTAATAGTCGGACTAGTGCCATTCGAGCTAGTCATCAAATGACGCGGCCGGTGTGAATGTGGTTGGCCGAGATCTGGCGGGCTGTTCGTAACTGATGCTGCCTCCTCACCTACGGTGGTGCCCATGCCTAAGTCCGGTTGTGGTAATTATTCCGCGATGAGCAATAGAAATAATGGGAAAGTAAGGCTGAACGCCACAAGAATTGAAATGATGAACAGGAGGGGTGCACCAGAAGTCGCGGACGTTAATTGCGGCACCGCCGATAGGTCAGATGTGGATCAGATTAAGATCTATATGTGCAAAGTGAGCACACGCGCCAACAAATTAATATTGTAGCATAAGGCTAAGACGTCATAGTATATCAATGATTCATTATTTTCGGTGGCCAGTAAGGATATTCAAGATACCCAAGCTATGGAAAGTGTCCATGAATTAAAGGAAGGCTTTGGGTCAATTATCAACCGCGGCTATATGCTTAAACGGGCAGCCCGAGCCGCGGCCAGCACATGGCGCAGGAACCTTCACCAAGATAGATCGCCGCAGGCTTAGAATCTGGGGTTCAGGGTTCGTCTCGACAGTGTCATGGTAGATTCGTAGCGCATAGATATGTGGAATATATAGATGGATATTATTTACATTCTTTCTATTCACCGCTCGAAAGTAGTCGCAATGGGTTTAGGTTTTAGCTGCTAACTTGCACTACCTAATTGTGTAGAAGCATATTGCAGTACTGGTCACTTATTTCCGTAACCGTGCCATTATAGTAATTGCGATCGCCGATCCAATCGAACATCGCAATATCGCAACCGTGGTCACTGCAATCTTGAATCTGGTGTAATATCGATCAATAATATATCCAACTGACTTTCCATCCAATTGAGGCTTCCATATTGACTGCTGCGGATGCCCGACTGTCTTCTCAAAGTAGCTCTTTCCTAGAAGCTCGGAAACCAGCCGAGTGTCCCACTGACTGGCAATTGGAAGTCTTGGGCGTAAATCCTTGGTGTGTGGGCTTATGATATCCAGCAAATCTGTGACTATGCTGTGCGTTAATCCCCACATAATCATAGATGGGTATGTCGTCATCTCTTCCCCGTATGCTATGGTTTCGGGCATTCTGATACCTGCGAAAAGCAAGGATCCAACACACCACTTTACCAATTCACGTATAGGACGAATCAGTGCCTGGTTAGCTACACTATCTATTGGTTTAACAAATCGGCATTGAGCTTCTGGATTCGCAACTGCAGCTATCGGACACCAAAAGGCCAATGCTACTTCCGAAGTTTGCGAAGTGAGCGGTACCGGAGCCGGCGTCGTAATTACAAACACATAAGTGCACAATATCATAATACTGCATAGTCATCAATCAGCCTATTCAGCCAGGAATAAAATATTCAATTGCGTGACTTACATTCTTCCACCCCAGTGTATAGTCACATATCTTTGATTTAGCGGACCTACATAGAGTGCATATTGATCGAGATCTAAGCCAACTTCCTCCAGTGTTTCTCGCTTAGCTGTGACGAGATCTGATTCATCTTCGATGTCACGCCGTCCACCGCTACGCAATTGTGTCAGTTATCATTCGGCTGATTTTGAATTAGGAATACCACTTACGGCAGTGCAACCTGTCCCGACCATCGATCAGCCTCTCTAGTGGATCTCTTGATGAAGAGAATCTCAGCATTACGGTCATCTACCCAATCTTGAGCAAAAAACTCTTCCAAGTTTGTGACCTTTAAATCACCAGTCAGGTGCGTGCCTTCCTTGCCGGATTTAAATCGTAGAATAAGAGCAACTGCAGAATGCCGAATGGCGCCGGAGGCAACGCTGCCTGCAGGATTATTTGGTTCTGGTGTTCGCAGGCCTAATTCTCGACGCGATGATATTTCCAAAAGTGCAGATTGGACTGACATATTAAATGGACACGAAAAATCTATATTCTATCCGTCTCTCTTAATTCTCTATCGTGTTGGTGGAAATGTTTGCGGCTGAAAGTCTAGCATACTTCCCCTGACAAGATCCGCTTGAAATAAATTTGCCACCGCAAACTCTGCGCGTTGCTGCTATGTACAGCTAGAATCTTGCCGAGTTATTTGTCAGGATTAGAGCAGCAGACAGATTATCTCCAAACGCGCCGTACCGAATGCGGCCAGCCTGTGAATAGGCAGTTGAAGCTAAATTAGAAAAGTACCATCACGAGACTGAAAATCTCATAGTTCTACTCGCGACAACCTGTTGAACTACAATAAATCGACAACGAGTAGATTTTACCAATCAATCCGCTCGCTAGTTCATACAAATATGTATCTGGTCGCAAGACCATATTTTATGATCACAAAAGAAATTAGTCAGTCTTGTACTCATTTCTCAAAATCCGTGGCAACGGCTGGCGAATAATATTGACAGTTACCATCCAGATGGCAACTCTACAAATCAATGTTAATCTGCCTATCGCGATCCATTGCCTACTAAATGCAGCAAGATGTATACACATGATGGAAATAATTGACGGCACACGCATATGATATTCTGGGTTTGTTGAAACATAGTGTTCTGCCTTACTCGCGCGGCTGGCCTCGCCTCTAGTCTAGCATCTACTTCACTTCTACAAGTTTGGCATCATCTTCCTTTAACTCAGATATGAATTGTCCAACTGTCGTCCACTCAATCTTGTGTACTGTACTGTAGAGTTGACCGTTATTACTGTGTTTAGATGTTTCATCATTCAAATCAATTGGCTGCGCTAGTGCAATCCGACGAGTTATTACAAATATCGTAGCTTAATCAGATTTCGGAGGAGCGTAAGAAGATGCAGTGTCTTACGGAAGCTCGGCGCGAACTGAAACCGACACCGCTTACCAAATATGCAGCAGCTTTAAGCGAGAATAAAGTTCGTAAGAGTGGCCCTAACCCAATGCAACAAACCTACTGTACAGTGTTGCCGCTTAATTGGGGGTTGCCTATGCATTGCCAAACGACTCGCTCCCCGCAACAAATGCCTTTACGTCACCGATGGGGATCCTTATTGGTAAGGCACCACATCTCGCAACTTTTGTAGCTTGATGACACGGGGCCGAAGCAGCTCCGCGAGTACGAGATGAGAGCAAAGTACAAACCTTCGGCTAAGTCGGGTTTTTGTCCTGGCAAGTTTCACCGCCACAGATGAGTGGCGCGAACAAAGTTCTCGAAGGCTTTTTAACAACCGGTTATCATAAAGTTTACAGATTGGCTTTCCGCGTGGTATCAGCACATGTCAAACAGTGGCGTGATTATCAAAAATGTTATTGTTACTAACCTGTGGTCATAAGTACATCGGTTGAGACGATCATTACGCATGGCAGAAAATAATTGTTCCCATGATTAGCTTTGGCAACGAAAGCCGCTATGTCGTGTGAACACAAAATACAGTATGCTCGTTTTGATGATGAACAGAGTGGCGACTCTTACAACTAGACGACGTAGAACTACCAGCATACAGGGACAGAATATAGCAAGATTAGTCATTAAGAATCCGCTGTTTCCGATAGACACACATAACGCGGTCGAATATTTGCATCAACAGTAAGTCAGTGCTTCGATTGAAGCGGTGAAGGCGACAACCAGATTGGAGTAGCCGGAGGTACCATGTGCGGCTGTGTAGACAGGGCCCGTGTGTTGGCGTGTGGCGCCCCGAAGACTTTTCGTGGAGCCGCTAGCCTCATGAAGTTCTCCGCGTAATGATGATGTTTCGACGAGCCCGAATGCCTGGAAATAAGATCGATTCGATGGCCTTCCATGCTCACGTCTTCTGCTACCTCGTTCACGTGGGCACTAGCCGTATAAGAATTCCAATGCCTTGTCAAAATGCCACCGCGCTTGTCGCTTGCCTCCCTCATAGCAAGCGCTCTTCATGACAAGTGTGCTATATCTGATATGATACTCACCCTCGCCTTGCAAACTGGTTGGTGAATACTAATATCGTCTGATTAGCGGGAAGACAAACTCGTCTTGTCTTTAGCTCCTTCGGAGCACTAGACACAACGATTCGTGTTTTTTCGACTCTATATAGGACTTTTCCACACACCCATATCTACAGTACATACATGACAGAGAAAAGAAAGGATTTGAGTCCACCACCCATCAGCAATGCCAGTTCCAACATCCGAGACACTCAGGCAATAGACAACAAGCAGCACCATCCGGCAAGTTCGCGACATGTCCACATCGAGGACCAGTCCGACTACTACTACCAACCCGGTTTGCTATACCCCGACATAGTTGGCCAGCCATCGTCATCATCGACTACCACCTCTAGTGCCACCCAGCCAACAGTTTTGTCAGGGCAACGGAGCCAGCTGCAGTCTTCGGAACTACATCAGCATCAGCAGCAGTACCCAGTCGTATTCCAAGATCTATACGAGACAGATACTCCATTGCCAGTCGGTGACAGTGGCAGTGAGCCCCACCAGCAGCAATCAGAGCATTATACTCAAGAGCATCACTACCTACCGTCGTCGTATGCACAACAATTCTTCCGGCAGCCAGACTCGTTGCTGTTCCTATCAGAATCGCACGAATTCTCACTAGGATCTAATCCCGAAGTCGAGCAGAGTGGTCAACAATCTCCACTGCCGCCTCAGCAACCACTCCACGCGGCACCACCGCAATATCAAGACCGTACACCGTCGTGGCCAAGTTATCACCATCACGACCCTAGCATCGGCGACTCCGTTGGCCACAGTCCGGAAAGCAACAGCGAAAGAGATAGTGGTAGAAGCCGAAGTGGTTCGCGCACAATAGTTTCTCCGACTCAAAGCCAGGCTCCACGGGTCCGGCAATTCGAGGTTTACAACCCAGGACACCCTAGTTTGTCATCGTCGTCAACTTCGTCGCCTCAGTCTAGAAATGTGCAGCCTTCACGACAAACATCAGCTTCATTTTCGTCCGCGAACTTGTCGACGGCCTCGCCAGTGACTTTCCGTGGAGCAAGGATGTACCGCGGCACGCCGCCGCCTACTTCCGCCAGCACAGTCTCTGGTTCGCAGTCAATCTTCCATTCGAATCCGGAGTTCGACCGAACACTCTCAGCCTCAGTCGTTCCGCAGCTTAGCCAGAGTTTGTACATGCCGCAAGATCGATCTCTTCCGCGCATTCCGACCTTAGATGAGAGAACGCCGATCGCCAGTATCGAGGATGCATTTGTTCAGTTTATATTGTACTGCAATCCTACTCTTCCCCAGAACCTGGACACAACCGAATTGCGTCGAGCATTTCGAAACGTTCCAAAGAGTGATGGCAAAGCATTCGAAGTCAACAGGCTGTTAGCTTTGCTACGGCAATTTGAGACTGGCGAGATTAGGACCTGGACAAGGTTAGTGACCGAGCTCGGTGTCGAGCGCACTCCTGAGCAAAGCACCCAGAAAATTCAACAATATGCTGTTCGATTAAAGGTGAGTACAAAGGTTTCAGGACCTTGAGCTGAGACGGTAAGCTACATGAAGCTAATCGCATATAGAGATGGATGCGAGCGATGCATATCGACACTTTCTTTGAATTCTGCATGGGCCACTCGCATGCCTATTTCACACAAATTCCGGATCCGTCAAAGCCAGCAGCCGCTGTTCGGGATGGCGTTCCAACCGAAGAGGATCTTGCGTTGCGGGCGCTCCTCCCTGAGCTGCGGCAGCGACGTCCGCGGCCGTCGGCGTCGACTGTAGAGCAGGAGCCTCAACCTTCGTTCGGACAAGAGACAGGGCCATCCAGGTCTTCGCTGTCCACTGATTCGGAAGCACGACAGGAACAGGTATGGATTCACGTTTCTACTTTATTCCGCTTGCTAGTCTAGTGAAAAAGAAGGACATCAAGAAGAGTCAACGAAGCGCGCCAGTAAGATAGCAACAACAACAACAACAACAACAACAACAACAACAACAACAACAACAACAACAACAACAACAACAACTTTGAGATCAAATAGGGATCCGTTTCAGTGCTCAGGGCTGATGAACTCGGAATAAGATGGGACGACGCGGACGTTCAGTCAGCAATGAACAATAAGACGCTGAAATCGAAACTGAGTAGACGAAATGGTCAAGAAAGAAAATGATGATGTTTTCGACGGCAAGCTGACCGGAGCTCGGAGTGCATGGCTAATGACATTTTATAATAGAATCCGGAATCTTCCAATATACAGAGATCTACCTTGTATCGATCAGAATCATCTTCCTCCGCTAGTGCATCGACTCCTAGCTCATCCTCTGTTGTACCGTCCGTCAAACGACGGAAGCGCCATGGTCCAGCGGTTTCATCAGCTTGGATTACTCAAGACCCCTCCGGTCGCGGTCGCCCTGTGACAGTAGCACCTCAGCAGCAACAACAAGAGGCAGAAGAGGCCGAATTTCAATTATGCAGGTCCCTAGAGAAAAAAGTTGTCGATTCGGGTGTTATGCGATCGCAGCGTCATGCGCGGGATATCGCTGCTCAAATCGTTCGAGGATTTCGTACCGACCTCCACCGCACAGGTGTCGACGACGGTGCCGCATTTGCATGGGTATTTGGCGGAGTTGACGGCATCGATAAAATCGATTTTGATATCCAGTTCGAGGATAGTGGAAGTGGTGCTATTGCTACCGATGTCGAACGAGCTGAGGATGTATCCACGACCACGACAACCAGGTACGTGGTGGAATGGTGCATTGACCTTGGTGGCGCATCAGCCAGGTTCAATCGGAAAGTTGTCGTAACGGATCGAGGCATGAGTGAGGACCCTAATATAGAAATGTGAAGTGGCTGTTTCGCAGACCGAGTGCTGATATTGTTGATGTCTACAAAGGGAGTATGAAATGTCATGGGTAAGCTGACTTGTGAAACACGCTGATAGGGATATCAAAAATTTATTAGATTATTCCAGATAGGCATCAATGGATGGAGAACAGCTGACTTTTAGATAGTTATCTAAGTAATATTTTATATAAAAATTATTGTATATATTGAATTATTGTATATTGTTGTATATATTGAGTATTATTGTATATATGGCCAATTATTGTATATATTGAATATTATTGTATATATTTTGATTTGCCAACCTTTTGAAGTATTTTTAGGATCAAGCACCTGGATGGTTATATTTATGAGGTTATTTGCCGGCTTGTATATCAGGTTTCCGGGATGGACTTGTCGGTAAAGGGATTGTATCGAAGAAAAGTCTAATTGGGAAACTTGCAATGAATATTTTAAGTTGCATATATTAAGCCCACACCAAGTTGTCCTCTGGAAGATTTACGTACCAATACTCAGTCTCCGCCAATTCGGTCGGATTAGTCACTCAAGTTAGCTGGTGATAATTACGCATGAATATTATTATAAATATCTACAATGGCACATAATTTCCTAAATCAGCCAAACTCCTCGCGTATCCAATGTAATGCAGATTTTGCTTCGATTTTAAATGTGGTTCAGTCGCGAACGGTGGACTAAAGAGTTGAAGCTGCAAGTATCGTTAGTCGCGTCCATATTCACTAAGATGAGTTTTGGTGTAACGTACTGGCAAAGTGGTAGGTTTCCATTAAGTATTGATAGTCGCCGATATACAGCCCGACTAGGTTAAGAAGCGGAATTTTTTCCGTCTTTTTAATCATTTTATCCAATATCGGCCTAAAAATTATAATTAGTGACCAATGTTATACATCAGAAAAAAAAATGAGAACATACTTCGTAACTGAATCATAAAACTGTCCGCGTAGCGTCCACCACCACGTGGAGTTACTTCTCTTCTCGAGCTCGCGCTTCTCGAGGCCGGTTATCTTAGTCATTGCGGCCCTGATTCCACCGTCGCTTGATAAACTGTCAATGACACCATCCCTGCAGACGTACTCCAAGGCGAAACCGACGACCCATGGCATCCAGTTGATGATTTTTCGTGCCTGACGCCCTTCAAATTTTTTTGACTCACGCAAATGAGACGCTAGTAGTGTAAGTAGAGCATACAATAGTGGCCGCAAAATATACAAAATCTCTTTTATTCTGCCATCCACTGTAGTCAATGGATGCATCAAATTTCGTCCAGGCACGACGTCGTCGGGCAGCAGGACTTTCTTCATCAAAAATTGTGTTGCATCCGAATCCTCCTTCAACTGCGGCAATTTCTGCCCCGTCCGAGGCATCATCCAGTAGTCGGCATCCTCTTCACCAACGTCGGCAAGCGCAATGGGATCATTAGGATCCAGCATTTTCGGATCGACGTCGCGTTCGGGAATGGGAGGCGTGACAATCGTCCTTGAACCACAGATTTGTAAAAGTGCCAGTCGGCAGCCTGCTTTGATACTCTCGATGCCTACAATTGCTGTTCGTTGGCCGCGCTGTCCGCCGTACTTACGGGACATAATTTCGATTAATAACTCTGTTTTCTGGATTACTACCAGGAAGTATGCGATTTTTTTGTAGGCGGCGTTTTGGGTCGTGAAATGGCGTGTATACCGGGTATGTAACGATGGTTGATAATTTGAGGACGATTCGGACGAAGAGAGTGCGTTGGCTAATATAGTATCATGGTATAATCCCAAGATTCCTAGAGCAGAATATACTTCATAACTTGTCAATACCACCACCAAAAATATCAACTTTAGCCCAACGCAAGCGAAAGACGTACCAACTTCAGACGCAACCTCCGCATCTTTAAACTTTCCCGGGAATAAATACGTCAAGTGCTGCAGCGTGGACTCAACGGACGCAATCTGACTCGCATTCTTCAGCAAGAAAGACTCGTATATACCAAGCCATGACGTCCCAGCTCTTCGCGCCTTCATCTTGTTATTAACAGTGCCGTTCATGTCATGTTTCTCGGCCCAATTTTTTAGCGGAGACGGAATTTCTGGTCGAGGGTCTGGTGCGTTGCTTATGTAGGATGACTGCGAAGACGAGTCTACGCGCTCTGAAGGCGTTGATGGTGAGGGTGTCGATGAATCAGGCTTTGATATGTCGTTGCCGCTTACTGCCATTTATGTATATATGCATGCGCTATCGTATATTCACAAATCTCAATGATGTATTTCCAGATGATCGTTATTTCGCAACAAAGAACGGCAAGAGGGGAAATCAACACGTTGACTGTTATATTAGAACAGTGGCATAAACCTAATATTTGCGAAGGCGAAAGAAAAGGGTGGGGAGACTCAACTTGCATCGCACGGTTTGACCTACTGTTGGGTAAGGGTTTACTATATGTGAAGCCCGGGCCGATTTCAATTAGTTTTAATGCAGTGTATACAAAAAAACTATAACTATTGCCTATTGGAAGTCCCATTATTATAAGTCCTATATCTGTTTATTATAAGTCCTATATCTGTGACAAGGTGTTCCGGCCAATCAGGTCAACAAATGCAGGTGTCAGGTCTTACTGGCCTAATTGGCCACGGTACCTTCCCCTGCGTAAGTGCGACATGCTTATACATATAGAGCCATAATTGCGTTCACACGATTTTGTGTAGTTGTATGTAGCCAAGATTAAGCGGACCAATGATAATAATAATTTATATGGCGTAATTACAATACAAAATACAAACTCTTGTGATACTGTCACTAACTATTATTATTATGGTGGGTTTGGGTTGAGGGAAGCAAGCAATTGTCACGTGGAAATGTCAATTGCCTCGGTGCGGCCCAGCACATGACACGAGATTTTGTTAAATCGTCCCTCGCTTCGCAAATAAATAATGACCCTTAACAGCTCGGTCCCACATTCCCAAATGTACCGAGGCATTTGGGTATTCGTCATAGGCGCGATTCACTGTATATTTTAAACATATAAAATTCTTACATTATTGAATCTGTAGATTATTGATTACTTAATTAATTAATTATAATCTATATTTACAATTGCTCAAATGTTGCCTGAAAAGAGCGGCGATGCCGCCTCGGTGTAAAATAAAGCCCCGCACAATTGATCTGGGGAAACTCAAACGTCAGAGGCGGGGCGCAGCGCCGTTTTCGGTCACCTAATTGCAAGAACCAGCAGAAGGAAACTTTAGTTTCAAAATCTCCCTATATAATTTCTCATCGTTCTCTTGTCCTTTTACTGATTTTGTTGATTTCATGTCGTATCTCTCACTATAAGAATTATGTCCACTATCGCCGAATTCTCTGTTCCTGGGGTCCCTCGCAAACTTGTGTCCGCCTACCCGCAAGACGCCCCTGTCCCTAGAAAGGGCGACATCACTGTTAATCGGACCCCGTATGGCAAGCCCCAGGGCGTGCCACTTCCAGGCAGCGAAAAGCCTGGTTACTCTGCCATCTACAGAAATGCACACCATCCTGAGGCACTCATAGACACCATTCATCCCACCATCCTGACTTTATACGACGGCTTCGCAAACAGCGTCCGTAACCACGCCGATGCAAACTGTCTAGGCCATAGAGAATACGTTCCCGAGTACAAGACATGGAGCCCGTATATCTGGGAGTCATACGCCCGCGTTGCTGAGCGGCGTACGGATTTCGGCAGCGGCTTGCTGAAGCTCGCGCGTGACGTCGCTGATGTGCAGAAGACGGACAAATTTGGTGTCGCAATATTTTCGCCAAACAGGCCGGAATGGGTTATCACAGATCTCGCACTGCATGCTTATAATTTATACGGCGTCACACTGTATGATAGTTTGGGTCCGGACGCGAGCGAATATATTTTGAACTTAACCGAAGCGCCAATCTTGGTTGCGTCGTTAAATGTGCGTTCGTCAAATTGGAACTTGACAATCAATCTAAATGACTAATGTGCGAACAGAACATTCCCGAGATTCTTACGGTCAAGCACAACTTGCCTCACCTCAAGGTAATCATCAGCATGGACGAATTGGAGTCGCCAATCGACACACCTGGAAACACCAGACGCAGTCTCCTCAAGACGTGGACGAAGGTACAGAACGTTGCCCTTTACTCTTTTTCTGAAGGTATGTGATAATTAATATGCGTATCAAGGACAAAACTAACTCTATCGATCAGTCGAGCGAATTGGCCGTGACGCACTTGCTCCGCACAATCCACCTGCGCCCACCGACATCATGACAATTAACTTCACATCTGGCACTACTGGCGCCCCGAAGGGTGTCGTCCTGACCCACGGAACTGCTATTGCCGGCATGACCAGCGCGCTACTCCACATCGAAACCGCGCCGAAACGCAACGACGTTCTTCTCAGCTATTTACCTCTCGCTCACATCTACGAGCGAATTTCTCTCTGCCAGGCAATGTCCTTCGGCGCGGCCTATGGATTTCTCCACGGATCTGTTCTCGAATTGATTGACGATATCAAGACATTGCGTCCGACAGTCTTCACATCTGTTCCACGATTACTCAACCGAATCGAGGAAGCACTCCGTGCCAAAACCATCAACGCACCCGGTCTTGCCGGCAAAATTTCACGAAAAGCGCTAAAAGCAAAACTCGATGACATGGAACACGGTGGCACCGGTCAGATCGTCTTATGGGACGTGCTCTGGTCTCGAAAGATTCGTAAGAACGCCGGGTTCGACCGATTGACCACCGCCGTCAGTGGCTCTGCACCGATTTCCGACCCCACCTTGCAATTCCTGCGCGCGGCTTTTGCCTGTAATATGATCCAAGGATACGGTCTGACAGAGAGTTTTGCGATTGGGCTTGTAGGCGAGCCGGATGATAAGAAGCCGGGACACTGCGGTCCGCCTGTCGTTGGTGTCGAAGTCCGGTTGAAGGACGTGCCGGAAATGAATTACTTCTCTACAGACAAGCCATTTCCACGCGGTGAGCTCCTGTTGCGGGGTCCTATCGTCTTCCAGGAGTACTACAAAGAGCCAAAGAAGACCGCTGAAGCGATGGACGAGGAGGGATGGTTCTGCACTGGCGACGTGGCCAAGATCGACGAGTTGGGCCGCGTGTCGATCATTGATCGTGTCAAAAACTTCTTCAAACTCGCGCAGGGAGAGTACATCGCGCCTGAACAAATCGAAAACATTTATCTCGCTGGTTGTGATCTCGTTTCGCAGGTGTTCGTCCACGGCGACAGTATTCAGACATTCCTTATCGGCATCCTGGGCATCAACCCCGACACCTTCGCCCCCTTTGCGTCCAAATTGTTGAACCGCAACATCCCACCTAGCGATCTCCACGAGCTCGCGAGCGCAGCAGGTGACCGTAAAGTACGCGACGCGGTGTTGCGCGACTTGGATCGTGTTGCGAAGAATGCGAACTTGCAGGGCTACGAACGAGTTAAGAATATTGTGCTCAAAATTGATCCATTTAACTTTGAAAATGACCTGCTGACGCCTTCCTTGAAATCAAAGCGGCCACAGTCAGTCCGGTATTATCGGGACGATATTGACAAGATGTATGCTGAGGGTGAACTTATCAAGAACGGGAACGGGTACGCTAAGGCAATGTTGTAGATTCCATTGTTTATCAGTATTACTGTTAATGAAGTTATGGACTGAACTTGTGAGCTGTATGATCGAATTTGTTGAATGTATCTTGAACGTATACTTAGCAAATATGTACTTTAACTAACCGAGCAGTGGTAATTGGCTGATTTTCAGCTGTATACCGCACTTTCCGTCTACAAACTCAACTCGGCGCGATTAGACATATTTTTGACAAGAAGGAATTTTACTAGACTACGAATACGCGTTCGGGAAGTATTATATGCCTTCGGCGCAACCTCGTCAAATAGTATCAGGAAGATAGATTCACAACGGTTTGGGTGGTGGGGTTGTTTGTAACCGATCCAGAGATCTGCTGACAGAGTTACACTTTTCTACTACTAATGGAATATAAGCATGAACCCTTCTTGTCCGTCGAGACTAGTAAGTATTTCGCCCAAGAATCACCGTTTTGCCTTGAAGGTTACGATGCATTGGTATAAGAAGAGTTATTTTATACATACAATACATAAGAAAGATACATGTTCGCAGTCACAATTTTCGCTAGTTAGTTTCTTGATATCGTTGTTTGCGCCAAGCACACCACCATATTATATCGTCCGGATTGTCTATACAGTCCACGTACTCAACCAATTCAAATAGCTATACTTTTCATGATTGCCAATCATCCCGAACGAAATCGGAGAGAACATCACAAACACGCCAATAACAGCCGCATAAGCAAGCACGTACGCAATATACCGCGCCCATCCCGCCATTCTCCTCGTGCTGAAATCAAACAAGAAGCCGAACGACATAATTGCGAAGTATAGTGCGGGCAGGTAATGATGCACATATGTCACGCGCGCCATGAAGATGAAGGGGAAGTAATGAAGACCCCAACCGAGAGCGGGGTACACGCCAGAGTAGATGTAGTGGGACACTTCGTTCGGTGTCATGTCGACGTATTGGCGCTGCCAACGGCAGAGATATACAAATGTTGTAATAGCCAGGATTACGATGGAGGCGCTTGAGGCCCAGACGACGATCGGGTTGCCAAGGAGGTAGTACTTCACGATGTTGTTGCTCCAGCCACACATACGCAATCCAACGTTGAGCACTGGCCATTGCCATGGACGCGAAGCTAGGTCATCGCGTTTATCGGGGTCAGGCACAAGCGCGTTGTTGGACGTCATCATCGCGACGTTGAGGTGCACAAAGTCTCTAAGAAATGGCGACCTGTAAGCCTTTGCGTCACCAGGAGGAAGACGGGGATGGATGTGCTTCTCAACGTTCCAGTGCGTGAAGCGATCGCGAGGATTATTGGCCTTGTCACACGTAACTTCGATCTGCTTGTATCCCCATTGTGGCAAGTTAACGTTCGCGGCCCGCAGGTAGCATCCGAGCATCTGGTGTCGGAACCGGAGACTAGAGGTCAAGGTGTGCACGCGGTTATCCGAATGGAGCGCATCACTAACGACCTCGACGATCCAGTTATCCTTCTCGTCACCCACAGTCAAGTTACCGTAACAAGACACCTCGTTCTGGTCCTTTGTGAGAGGCGCGGGCATGACATGTGAGTGCAAATTACGGCCCGTCATCTCGTGAATCAACCGGACCATATCACCGGACTTGATAAACTGGATATCCGCGTCTTCAGGATCATATTCCGGTGACCTGCGCTCAGGATAGAAAATCCAGTCATTATTCGCGTCCTTGTGGTGGTAGCACGTAACTTGCTGCTGCTCGGAGCCTTCGGGGTACGTCTGCACATGGGAATGCAGCAAGCCACCGCCGTATCCCATGTTCTTGAGAGTAACTTTTGAACCGATAGCGACGTCGAGCGGTCCCTTTGTTAGGTCGGAGTTGCGGAGGTTGGCTTGAAATAGCGAGCTCATTTGCGCGTCACCTGGACCACTATTCACAAGAATGAGAAAGTGGATTTTGAAGCAAGCCAGGTAGATTGTGAGAGGAATTATGATGAGGCAAATAATTCGAGCGATCCAGTGTTTCGCGTACGTGACCTATTTACGTCAGAGGTCGCTTCGTCTCAAATATGGATTCGCATACGCACCATGGGCATCTGCAGATCACCAAACTTATTCCACAAATCATGGATCGTGTAAATGCCGATTAAGGCAGTAGTGAGCATGCCGACCCATTTGACGCTCGTAACGCACCCGATATTCACGCCGGTGAACGTCAACCAGAACCACCAGCGGAGCGAAAATGAGTGGTGTCGACATTCATGGAATTTGGCTAGGCCGAGGAAACTTAGGAAGGTGAATAACATGAGCATCGAGTCGAGGAGGATGAATCTCGAGATCGTCGCGTATGAGTTTTCTATGTCTGTCAGTAGTTTGCACATTGATCGCTTAAGTAATACCTACCACACAATACCATCAGCGTGACCAACCAGGTAGCAAGCGTCGAGAACTTCAAACTCTTGGCCGTGAAATATGCAACGGGGACACACAATGCGCCAAATGTGGCATTAAACACGCGCATAAATGTGTAGTTAAGCTCGTCAGGATAATGTTCGCCAGACTTGAACTCAAAAGATCCGTTATAGCCACACAAATACCCCGACAGTCCAACAAGCATTTTGCCCAATGGCGGGTGCACGTCAAAGTAGAACTCCCGCTTCAGATAATGTGATCCGAATTTGCCAAAATGTGCTTCATCCCAGGTGACGATGTCTGATATTCCGATTTTATACATGCGAGTGAGGAAGGAGAGGATCGTGAATAACATCGGGGCGACGTACTTCTCAACAGTATCTAGCGAGATCTAATAATCGTCAGTCTCCGATTGTCGCCGTCGTACATTAACAAATAGAACGCACATCGTCGTCATTGTAGTACTCGCCGATGGCTGTTTTCGGCTTATTCTCGAGCACCTCGTCGACGGGTTTCCGTACTGATTCTATGGGCCTGCCTTTTCTCTGGCGCGGTGCGCCTCGCGTATCGGCGCCCGTGGTCGATCCAGCTGTTGCCATGATCGGAAAAATCAGAACTGATTATGCTTCTTACTCTCGTTGTACGAGGATATTTCCTTTACTGCTAATAGTCGTCAGATCAGACAATGCTCACAGAATCCAAATATAGATCCAGAAGTAATCACGCGTAAGCATGTCACAACGCCTCAATTGGGCGTGAATAAAATAAATAGATCTTACGATATCTGAAAGGACTGGAAATACAAAAAGCCTGGATCAATGACAAGATCATTAGCTTCCATATTAAAAACTTTGTCGGAAATTCTTGAAAACGCGCGCGTCGCTCGTCGACGTCGAGATTCTCAACCAATATTTGCGGCTCAGCAATCATACATACCGTAACTTCTCAATTGCCAACCTTAGTCGGACTTCACTCCGTAGCGACAAATGTTTGTCTCGATGCGAAAGCGAGGGGTAATTGAAATGTACCTTGCGTAACGAAAGCTTGCCGATTCTGGGGTTTCCCAAATGTCTCGCGTGTTTCGTGAGTGTGAGGTCCACAGGGGGAGCGTGTCTTTGCACGAGCCCCTTATTATTATCAGCGAAGCAATCTTCAGGTACGTGTTCAAAGCAACGAAGGATACATGTTGCAAGATTACGCATTCGCATTAAGTGAAATCCTAAATGGGTGTGAATGACTGAATGGACTTATTCAACGAGTATAGGCGTGGATACGATTACGGTACCGTCAACATTTATACTATTCGTAAAGTTAATCGCAAAAATGAGAGCCTAATCGTGAAGTAATCGCATAGTCTACCGCAAAATCGTATAGTAATCGTATTCCTCTTTAGGTATGGCGAGTAAATAGCGTGGGACTTACAAACATACTACGAACAAACTATTTGGATCTGTGACTTATTTGCCGCCCACTTGACGACAGTAGAAAAGATGGATCCCTCGGCGACCCCGCCGAAAGCAATCGGGTGATTATTTATTGAATGACGGTTATGAAGGAAATAAGCCGATGGAGAATATCTTGCCAGCAACGGCCCAGTCGATCATTGAGAGCTCCGTTGATCTGGGACCCGAGGATTCTATCAGCCAGATTGCCTCTCACTCATCCTCTAGAGCATTAACTGAGGAAGTTCACGATCTTGATTGTGACGGAAGATAATTGCTTGGGTTAAGGCGGCACTCCATGGAGTAGTCAGGAACCATGAGAAAGGTTACTTTGCTTGCCGATCACTATTCAAGAAGCTGAGGCGCTGAATAAATTGTGGTCTTTGTTTCTATTTATTTGTTTCCTTTACCTGTGCATTTTTCTGTCATAATATATGTCATAGCTAAAGTCACGTGTTTGACTATACGATTTTGTTGCGGTAACTTAGCAAGTTTCGAATAGTAATCGTATGGGACAGTACGAATACGAATAACGATTACTCGCAAATCGTATCCACCGCTAAATGGATCCAGCGTATTCGACGGGTAGAACAATTGCGAACGTTTGGATGTTACAAAATTTATCTTCATTCTTCATTCATTAATAGGTAGTCTAAAATAGTATAAGTTTACCTAAAACTTAACAATATACACATATAACAAACACACAGTTACAAAAAATCAACCATAGACAGCCTTCTACCTTTAACCAAATTACTGTACAAATACGAAGAGATTCAAATCCGTCCCCTCAAAGAAACAGGTCCGCCATGATAATTCTCGTCAACAGTCCCAAAAGTCCCAGCCGATATCAGACCATTCTCTATATCCCAAAAACCTATATAACAAGTCGAAAAGAAAAGGAACGAAATAGCAATGTACAATTTAATTACAGTTTAGACAACGGTGGGTTCGCCTGTCAACCAAAATTTGCAAAGAAAATAAGAGGTGAATCGATAACGTCCCAAATGGCCATATGCTCCAGAGATATATCAATGGTTAACTTCCGACGTCAGCTTGCCGAAGAATATTTATCCAAAACATTAATAAAGAGTAACCGCCAGTCGAGCAAAAGATGAATATGACTATGGACAAGAATGCTGGAATGAAGTCATGGCGAGTCGCGTAAAATCAATGAATTGGCAAAACTGTACGACCGTCATATGCTCGCAGGACCCTTCCTACCGCCGCCGACGGCCAAGCCCCGTGGTTGCTGAGCTTTTGGACTCACCACTACATTATCGTTGGTGGTCTCCACCTTGTCCTGCATTGTGGAACCGGCCTCCGCTGGATGGACAGGCGGTCGTGCTTGTTGAGCCATCGACTGCATTGACGACTTACGACCGGTTTGAGCTCTGGCTCCTGGAACAGCATATGTTCTCATCATATTGGGGTTCACTTGCCCTGGCGCGAAAGGCCGTGACCGCTGCAATGGCTCAGTTGTAGGACGCTTTCCAATACCGGGTCTAGCTCTATGCAAGTTTCGGGAGGCAGGTGCTTTGAGCCACTTCTGATCCGTCACGCTGAAAATATAACTCATATATCTTCCATCGGTCAGTGCGCGCCGAGAATACTCTTTCTGCAGGACTTTCTCGAATTCGTACGGAATATATGCACGTTTGCCGATAAAAATTGTTTGCCTCAGCGGAAGAATATCGTCGACAAGGTACCTATGGTTGTTCTTGCAACTTATGACGTTTGGACGTCGGATAGGATCTGTTTCAGCGAGTGCCGTGATGTCGACGTACAGGCCGTTCTGCATATCCACGAAACGCGCGTCAATGACGTTTTCCCCGTTCGTGCGCGAGCGGTAGAGAAAATGGGGGTTGACGTCAATGTAGTACTGTCGTACTTCATTTTCGGCGGTAATGTACTGGTATGTCGTCGCGTTGAACCGATTGCTCATGCTGCGCATTGTGCGCACAAACATCTGCACGTCCACGTCGACGTCCCTGGAATGGTGCGTTAGCACGAGAAGAGAATTGTACTTAAAATACCAAATGTGCATACCAAGGCAACGGCTCGCCATTCCAGTACCAGCCGAGTAGAGTACCATGAGCAATCCAGGATTCTAACTTGTGTTCGTACAGGAAAGCGAACCAAGCTTCGAGCATGTAGCGAATTGCGCGCTCACGGTCGCCCTCATTGAGCTCAGACTTATAATGTCGGCGGTCGTAATGCAGGCCTATCCAATGCTTATTTCTCTTGACAGCTGCTTCGAAGAAGTATTTCGGGGGCGGACTGACGGGGCCCGCCACCAGCGGAGGGACGTAGAATTTCTCGTGAGCGATGGACATGGGGACGAAGCGATCGAAATCCGGGGCAATGGACAGCATGGCGGAGAGCAATGTGGTGAATGCTGTGAAGGCGAAGACTACGAGCGCGAGCAGGATGAACAACCGGCGTAGCATGGCAAAGCGAACGTTTGTCGAGGCAGTGGAGAGTAGGAATCGAGCAGATTGAAGCGCACTCGATAAGACAGTGGTGACATGAGTAGATGATCGAAACTCAGTCAGACTTATATTTAGTTACTGACGTGACGGCGGCACAAGTTAGTGATTGGTGACGCGGTGACAATGGGGAACCAAAGCCACAACGCGACGAGACAAAAGTGTAGATAAAAGGGTAGGGGTTCCGTTGGCGTGTGGAGATTGAAAATTTGGTGGTCGCAAGTTTCTAATTTGCAAGCGGGAATCGCGTACGAAATATTTATTGTGGCGATCGCAGGGCCAAACTTGCCGGTAACCGAATGACCCGCCCCCTGCGTTGTCGGACTCACCTGCCAAAAACCAGACAATAAGTAAGACCCGGCTTCAAAGGTCAGACTTGGCATAAAACCAGTTTAGCAAGTACCATAATCTAATATTGCTGCCGAATTATTCTGGAACTTGTTATGCAGCCAAGCAGAAGTTGCAACTCTTGGCGCTTGGCTTACGTCACATTTCGCTGTTTTGCACGCGACCATTGACTTTAATTCTACTGTGCACTGAGGTCCTTGGAAAATGCGATGCGTTATTTGGGATTGCTATATTTACAGTACGACTGTACGAACGAATCATCACATACTTGTCGTCGGTGGCGGAAGCAGGTAAAGGCGTACTGTTGGCATATATTCTATGGGACAGACAATACGCAGGAATGTCGTCTGCGTAATTAAGATCACGATAGTTCTTTTACAGACTTGGATTACGGACACATCGACTTTGAAAGTGTGCATATAAAATGCTGTGAGTATGACCCCAAGGATCGTTAAGGAATTGCAAGTGGATGAAGCTGACTTGTCTGTGCTGTTTGTGATTGTGCGTTTGCTGTCTGTTGGTCTATTGTATTAATGAGCCGGCTCATAGAATAAAATGTCAGGTCAGAGATTTATCGGAGATTGCCTCTTAACCTTATCAATGGCCAGCCACGCCGTCGGATTTGATCATGGTTACCAGTTCGTTGATTGTTTCTAACGCACTTCCTATACCTAATACAATGTATATACTATATAGACCGTGCTGCACTCGTCTGTTGCTTAATGAGTCGGGCGCTGGACATCGGCGTAAGAGATGAGTCGACTGTGAGCGGCCGCCCTCCACAGGCAGTTCAATATTCCGCACATGATTATTGTTCTGTTAAGCCGCGTCTTGCAGCCGTTGGCCGGTATTAGTTTTCGCGATTCAATGCAGTGACTATCAGTGTCATGTTCGCGCTATCCAATCGAGTCGCATCAATGGCAGCTTTAGTTTTCCAATCCAAATTCCTGCAGTAACTCCCGCCGCAGCAGTCTAAAAGCACTAACTTCGACCATCGTCCCTGACACATTTCGCCATTTCGGCCGAAACCCTACAATCCCCTATTGTGAAATCATACGATGCAACTATATCGAACAGTTCGTCGTACCGCAAATCCCTCCCGGGCGGCTGACACGTCCTCCACTTAATCTGTCATCGCCAGATACCGCTGAGCTATATATGTGGAGCTCTAAATGTAACGCTTTTCATCCCGTATTCAATCTGTGCTAACCTGTTCTTGTGCGACTATTCACTTCGCAAGTCAATTCTTGTCGACGTCTGATCGTAGTTTATTCAGTCATCGCGTCCTTGTATGAAAAGTAATAGGATACGGGTACCAGCTAACGGTGCTGTCGAATTCATTCCATCTATTATTATTAGCGTCCATCAACGAGAAGATTTGGGACATGCTGGCGCTACGAGCGTAATCCCTAGACCACAGTCGCATTAAACGTAACATACCAGTACTGTCGGATGTTATCGGAACATACGGAGACTCCCGGAGCATCGGAACCTCCCACAGTCCATAAACACAGCCGGTCCAGGGTCCTGCGAAACAGACACCAATGCAGTACATCAACAGTAATCTTCAATCACCTATTATATTATCAGAGTCATACTATAATATACCGTATTTTCTGTATCGCATCGTGCCAAGCCCCAACCTTAAGAGGGTTAGGGTTAGGGAGGTGTGCGGCCACCATATCGTAAGTTCCCAAGATTTCTGTGATGCGGAGCGGCTGTGAAATAAACACGTTTTACAAGCGGCGATCCTTACGGATCCACATATACCAGAGACGCATTGCATTACCGATATTACGGTCTAATTAGCGGTACTTCAAATATAGGATTGAGTGCAAGAAGATATGAAAGTATATGGGTGGTGAGACAAAGGGATAGTGTAGTTGATTTAGCTACTGGTTCACTCCTTGTTGATTCGCATTGAGATATTCTTACTGAATTCGTTCGGCTATACATAAGTTGCGTTGACTGCGTTCAGTGTTCGCGTTGGTATTGCACGCAATTATGGCGAATCCGAATTTACTCAGAATAGTTCGGATCAGAACTGCTTCTCCAGCCTTAATATACAACGAAATCGTCCCTTTCACCAGTACTATCATGTCAAACAAACGGCATCAGAAAGAATTTTTGCACACGAAGCCTCCGTTTCGACAAATTGATCGTGTCAAGTTATCTCCGTCCGCAGATTTAAGCACGTTTTTTGAAAATACTGAAGTGCGGAGCCGCGAAGACAGTGAGCTGGAAAACAACTCCGGTCGGCAACTACGCAAGACAAATCTCGGAGAGAGTAAGTTCCATTAAACAGCAACTGGGCCGTACAAGGCTAATGAATTAGCACTGGACACGTTAATCCGTCTCCTTCCGAATCTCCAACACGAGCACCCACCATTATCTCTTCTGTCGTCCAACATCCAACTGCGCTTCTTCCCCAAAACGCACCCAGGTCTGCCAACAATCAGAGGCAAGACAGCGTATATTGCATCCTGGCGCATAGCACAGTGGATCTTACCATTCGTTGTCCTCGGTCCTATAGATGGGTTCGCTGAGATCGCTGACAGCGCGGCCGATGCAGCCGCCGTCACAAAGAAGTCGGATGACCGGGGCATGCCAGGCTTGACAAGCATCCTTGGTCTCGGTAATCGTCAGTCGCCGGACCATAGGAAGGGAAATATCGTATTTAAGATTGTTAGTATGAGGATTATAAACGAGGACAATGACATCGACGACGATATCCTCGGCAACGTTGAGGCCGTTGACGAATATGCGAGCGAGCCTGCCACGAAGTTGTTAGTCCGCTGGCAGACGAGTTTCGAGCCTGCTATGAATACGTCTGCTACGGCAGCTGACGACGACGATGACGGACGAGCGGCTTCAATTGTTACGGGATTATTCACGTTCGAGTTTGATCGTAACGGCAAGATTTTGGTGCATAGTGTCGATGATCTGGAGGAAATCAGGATGCAGCAGACTGCAGGCAGCAAGCGCCTCAAAAAGCTAGCTGAAGCCGTTGCCAGACGTCACGCAGGCAGCGACGAGGAGGAAGGTCAAGTTGTTGCCAACGAAGACGAACGGCGACATGGGGTGCCTCGACATGTCACTTGAATGAGAATTCTAATATGGTCGTGAGTGGTCTTTGTTTGATGTGTAAATATGTACAGGTGTTCATTGGATTTGTACTTTCCCTTCTTGATATTGTATAGATTCTACGCTCATGATAACTCTAACATATTGTTGCTTTCGTAACGAATTGAATCTATTGTCCCATCCCAAACACCTTTATCCATACGCCGACACATCACCCCAACTAAACTGCAATTTCCAAATCCCAAATTCGATCATTCACTTCCTTTTTGAGAGCAGATCTATGGCTACTTTGCCCATGGCTTTCGACGCTGTGGTCTCTCGGGCCGCGATGACGCCGTCTCGCCGAGTAAAATGTTCGGAATTTGCTTTATACCTGGAACTTCCTTACCAGACGTAATTAACTCGACAATGTGCGCAAATGAGCTCGGGTACGGCGCGGTATTATTTTCATATTCATCTGATGGGCCAGTCGCTGACGCCGAAGATGCAGATGGAGGCCGTGTCGAGGTTGATGGGATTGGCGAAGGTGAAGGCGTTGGTGTTTGCGATGACGATGCAGAGGAGTTTGGGATTGAGGAGTCGTCGCGCTCGGAAACTTCTTGATCCTGCAATTCGACATTCGCGTCTGATACCCGATCTCCAGCCTCTGATGATAATTCAGAGACAGCTGAACGAGTATGACAGGCCTTCCACGCTATGTAGTCTTCGTATCCAACATTCTTCTGCACTTTCCTGGTCCACAAGTCAACATCAGAGTCATCTTCGCAATTAGTTCTATGTAGAGAAGCAAATAATGTGCCCGCGTGGGACGTACCGTGAATAAAAAAATAGCCGAGCCTTACACTCCACCATCCACTTTTCGTCGTCCGATAATGTGCTTCCACGACTGGACAAAACAGACGCTAGACCTTGCTATTAATTTCACACGTTAGTACATCCATGAAGACAGTGTACAGACAACGAGGCAGCTAGTCCCCGGTGAAGCGAATTGTATCCCGACGTACCGTAAAGTCGCGGTCGGATGCCCATTCGTAGGATTCAAATTCTTTCCATTCTGATTCTGATAGAGACATTGTATGGATTAATGCTGGTAAAAATTCAATCCTAACTATATGAATGAACTTAAGAAACGAATGCTTTTATTCAGCGTTTTGAAGCGAGATGAGGTTGGGGTTTGTTTGTATTTATTGTGACGTCACACCTTCAGAATTTGGACGACACTTTTTCGCCTGGTCTCCATTACAATAGAGTTAGGAGCAATCATACATCACAAGCATAAATTTGTACCGATATAAGCATCAAAATATTCCTACAATCTATCATACTCCAACCAATGACTAATGTACACTGTAACCGCAGCATTTCAACATCAACAAGCTACCTTCAATCAACGTAATATACACTAAAAACATCGCGACTACTTTGAACTCGGCCGCCCCCTCTTCATTGGTTTCGCCCTCGGCACATCCTTAGTCCGATTATACACGTCCCTTGCCAACAAATTCGACCCTGTAGTAGCATTCACAACGTCCGCAATCTCCTTGTACGTAGCCGACGTCTTCTTCAACGCCTTCATCAACTCAATACCCTGCTCCGTAGTCTGCCTATTCTCGGCATATCTTATCGCCATATCGGGCTCCATCTCATGATTATGATCCCCCAAATACGTCAACACCCACTGGTCATTAAACTGCATTTTAAACTTCGCCCTCCACTCGCACCCAGTTTTCCGGGAATGCAAGTCCCGACGCCGGATTTTCCCGTCTAATTCCTCGCCTTTTATGGTTGGCAAGTGTCTCGTGTTGCGTGGTGTGCCATGACATTTGCACACAAGTTGGTACGTCCTCTCACTCGAGCTCTTGGATTTTGTAATCGCAAAGCCGACGCGCTTGGCGTACTCCGTGAAAAGTTTGTGAATATGCTCTATATCTACCAGAATCATTCCGACAAACGGATCTCCCGGGTCGGCGTCCGGCGAGAGAGGGGGGATTGTGTACGGATAAGGCGCCGGATGCGGGAAGAACTGGAATGGTGACGACGCGAATGGATAGGATTGTGCTGAAAAGAAGGGTTGCGGGCTTAGTTGGAGCCGGAATTGTTGAAATTGCCGCCGCTGGACCTCGAGCGGTGCGAATGAGAGGCCGGGACGGGATGGTATGGCCCCAATCGGGGGCTTTGCTGGTGGCCGCGCTTGTTCGAGAGCGGGATCGATTTGAGACGGTTGTAATTCTCTGCGCGCATTGGGTTCACGCGTAACAGAGGTGTTTATCGTCTGTCCGTGTGCGTCCTCCACCTCCGGCAAGCTCGCTTCCTTAGAATTGGAGGCCACCCGGTCATCTTCACCCTCTGGCGGCCCTGACCGTTCCCCATCTACTCGCTCGACTGGTAATGTCCCATACTCCGCAGCGGTTTCGCCAGCGATCGAGTCCGCTGAACCGCGGACTGACTTGTCAGACCTGGTTGGATAGTCTCCGTCGTTCTCTAATAATTCCATTGGGCCAGCCGATATTTGGTGCCAGTCATGAAATATTCACACTTTCAATCGGCAATGGTCAAATAGTTATATGGCATCAAAGCCAATCGGTATTAATAATAGATATCTTTGTCTATTTAAGATTAATAAAGCTAACGCAGGGGATGCAGAACCAACGGGAGGCATCATCGCCAGTAGGACAGACGCTGACCCTAGCCTTACGCGAGGTGCAAAACATGCGTAATCTGCAGCACGAGTTGTACTTACACTTTACTGCACACTAAAATGAATAAAATAGCGGTAATATGTTTTGAATACCAAGTTCATTATCAATAAACGGTTATTCTCCTATTCCTAGACAATCAAGGACTATACAAATGACACAAAAAGGTACATAACACGGTGGAGACTACACAGCGGCCAATGGTCACATAATATAAATCGTACATAGCTAGGCAAACAAATTCCTACTCTCTTCAATTTTTGTCGCAATCGCCGCCAGGAAGGATAATAAAGATAGTTAAACATGAAAATGGCGGATATGATGACGAAGTAATATAACAAACAAAATCAGAACCGAGAAAATAACAAAACCATGTGAATTTTTAGGATCCTAATCGCCACGAACAAAACAACATCACCACCATCCACCATTCATCAACACGAACGCACTATACGCACTACATCACGAAGAAATCCAAAACAAACGTAATACCATGGCACACTACCAAAAAAACGTTTTTAATCAAACGTTTACTCAGTAGCAGCGACCTGGTCGTTAGGGCACTGGGCCATGATGTGGCCCGGCTGCTTACACTTGTAGCAGACACGGTCCTGGGCCTCGGGGCAGTCACGGCTCAAGTGGCCGATGTTACCACAGTTGTAACACTTCTGGCCCTGAGTGCAGTCACGGGAAAGGTGGCCGAAACCTCCGCAGGAGTAGCAGGTCTGACCAGACGAACCGTAGCTGGAGCCGCCGTAGCCACCTCCCTGAGTACAGTTGCGAGCAATGTGGCCAACCTTTCCGCCTACGAGCGCTATTAGGTACCTCATAATCGCAAAATTATTAAACAGACAACTTACACTTGTAGCACTCAGCACCGCTGGAGCCAGGGCCACTCGAACCGCTATAACGGTCACCGCCAGCACTGGTGTTGGTGGGGCAGTCACGAGAGATGTGACCAGTCTCGTTGCATCGATAGCAGGTCTTCTCTTTGGCAGGAGCGGAACAGTCGCGGCCTACAATTGGCTGTTAACTCCACTAACTGTCAAGCGAGAGCATCCGAACAAAACTTACTCAAGTGGCCTTCTTGTCCACAATTGTAGCAGACGGGGTTTCCTCGCTTGGGGCAGTCTCGGGCCTTTTTTGGTCTCAAGGTCAGTCTTAATTCGTTTCCACACACTTACGCAGCCGCTCAAATATCCATGTCCAGATGTGAAGAGGATGCACTTGAATAGGAGTAAAAATTGGCAAGGCTACTTTCTAAATGGGTTGCCGTATTTTGTGGAGACGGTTGTCGAGTTTAACCTTCCACTGCATCAACAAAAACCAATAGCACCATCTCGCCTCTCTTCACATTTGGATCATCATCGGAGATCGAAACCTTTATGCCGTGAACCGGAACATGACCGAACAAAGCGAATCAAAGGCCTCGAACTCCCGACGACAGTATTGAACTGTGGAACAAATGATTGGCTAATAAAAGTAAATTGTTGCTATTCACCTGATGTCCAGTATCGCCGCCTAATAAGCTATCGTAAGAAACAACCCCCAAAATATATGTATATATGAGAAGTACATCAAGAAAATACACAATACAAGTCAACAGAAAACTCATCATCTCAGACAGTAACAAATTAGCACACACAAAAGAGCACACACTCGATGAATCAAGATGTGATAAGTACAAGCACACTGTGTCATGCATAACAACAGATTAAAGGCATAAAATGGCTCGGAACTAACACTAGTCGATCTCTCACTCTCACGCTCACGCTCGTCTGTGGCTCACGCTTCGCACACTCGTTCAGGAATACGGACGACACAATCACTCTCACACTCGCATTCTCACTCACTCTCGCGCTTCAACCAAAAGATAGCAAACGGAGGGTTGAATCACACCGCTAGGCCCCTAGCTGAACTTTGAATAAGGCCACAGCTAGTCGAAACCAGTCTTAGCGTTGTGTCCCGCCCATCCGCCTACACACTTAACCGTCATCAGAGCTAACAATGGCGATGATCCAGAAGATCATAAATGGATAACCGAGGTGTCTTGGGAGGCGCATGTCGGAGGGCTAAGAGGAGAAATGGAACAGGTTCGGTTCAAGTCTCTGCCATACTAGACATAAAAGGACATGCCAATGCGGCAGATCATAAAGAAAAACATGTAACAATAATTCTGAATATAAACGGCAAGTCCTGATAGTTCACCAGAAACAATGAGATGATGATTATGACCGGTAGAGAAAGCAAAAGGAAAGCAAGAATAGAGACAACAAAAACCACTAAACCGTACAGTTGTAACAAGCGCGGCCAGGGCCGGAGAAACCGCCAGATCGGGATCCGTAGTTGTTGGATTCGTAAGACATTTTGAATTTTATCTAGATTGTAGAGAGTAATAGAGAAAAAAAGACGACGTGAAATATAGTCGGTTGTAGCGAGGAGGAGAAAGAGGGGAAGGAGCGATCGCATAAAATATGGCGGGAGAAATTATCTCGCCAACGGGGGGGTCCAAAAAAATTTTCAGAAGGGGCAACTATTACCCTGCCAGCCAAGCGACAAGTACATGCGCTAAACTTTAACTGGCAAAGCCTCCTAATCCTTTATAGTGTTCCTGGCACTAACTAATACTGTCTGGCTCAATCTCGTATAGTCGGACACTAAGCTTGAACAGAACTAGCGTTTTGCATAATTCAAGATATAGCCAGAATAAAACAGGGCACAGAGCAGCTCAGAGCAACTCAGAGCAGAGAGGTCGCTGAGATTCCTTCGATTCGCTAAAAGCACGACGTCACCGGCTGCAATCAGGATCTCACGTCAAGGCATACCCTAACCACAAAGATACCACAAGACCCTTGGGTATTGCAAAGCACTAAAACACAAGACACTTAGCTCTGTCAATGTGTGGGAGAGTTAGAATGGAGACGATCACCTGTTAGTTGCAATCATCGGTGTGAGTTTGTAAAAATCATATCAGAAGACTGCAAGATCAAAGTGCGTCGATGAACGTTGCTTGCTCTATTTGTTGACATACTGCTTCACTGTTCTTGTACTTTTGCATTGAAACAATCACTGTCGAAACAGTATTAAAAATGCTTTGCTCTGTTTGTCGAGCTCCATCCCTCGGATGTGAACGAATATTGAACGAATACTGAAAGCGACGAGACGTTAGGGCCGTCCACAATATAAATATATATATTTAGCGTCGCTGCGTTGGTAGATAATGGGGTCCGTAATCGGAACCGCTCCAACAAATGTGGGCTTTGCGTTCTATTTGATTGTGGGCAATTCCTTGAAGACGATCGAAGTCAACAATACTAACCTATAGGACTGTATCGGTGATACACCACGGCATAGCTATGACGAATACATACAAAAAATGAAACAGCAGTTCAATTATTTATTTGTAGCTCTCTTGTATTAAAGGACACCAAAAACCCCGGATTTTGACATGTAAGCAAATGCCGAGAATTGATTTGACATGCTTAAAGAGAATTCCCAGTCTGTTACAGGCTCACCTTGGATCTGATAATAGACCAAGTCTTGGATCCTATCTGACCCAGGCGAGTAGCGTGCTCGCATGAGTTACAAAGGAGTTTTTACAGTAGATGGGTCATAGTTACTTTCCCATTCCGGAATACGGAATATATAAACCACTTTTTACCTCATCAAGCACCAGTCAAATATAACACAACTTTGGAACTAATAGTTTCCCTCTAAGGAAGATTTTTTTTTTCACATGGCCCTCGCGGTTGCCTAAGATGAAACCAATTAATCCGGCAACCTAAACCCGTTGGCACCTTGTGCGGCCGATCTCGAGCGCCCTCGGTTCCCCACATTTAACGCGTAACCGGTTCGAGATGGCGGGGTTACTACAACCTCGGTGAGTCGGCTGCCCAACCTTCGTCACAAGTATCACGACGGGATTCGAGTAACCCTCCCCCCGTAACCATTCGCGATATTCATATATTGGTCACCTCATAACATCACCGGATTGACCTCCCGCGAATGTTCGCGTCCCTCTATCAGTACTGAAGTCTTCTGTCACAATGTCTACCAACCAAACATCAGCCCAGGCCGACTCCGTCGCGCAGGCACTCGCGGGTGCTGGAGGAGGCGCGCTTGCGATGGTCGTAACATACCCTCTCATCACACTCTCAACCCGCGCGCAAACGGAGCGCCGAAAGTCCATATCCGCTGAGTCCTCAGAAGCAATTCCTCCTCCAACTACAACCTCTGATGTCAAAAGACGTCTCATCAAGAAACCCAGTCTAATCAGTGCAGCAGGAAAGATTATTCAGCGTGAAGGTGTCAGTGGATTGTACTCTGGGCTTGAATCCGCACTGTTTGGAATCAGTGTCACTAATTTCGTGTATTACTACTTTTACGAAGGCACCCGTGGCCTGTTTGAACGGCGCAAGCGGATCAAGGGTGCGACCGCTGCCACCGCGACTGCGGCCATGTCTACACTCGAAAGCATGGTCGCCGGCGCGATTGCCGGGTCAGCTACCGTCATCTTGACGAATCCTATATGGTAATCCAACCCGCTTCCATGTCAATGTTAGATGTCAGCTAACAAACAGCATAGGGTCGTCAACACTCGCCAGACTGTCCGCGTCTTACCCTCTTCCGCGAAGAAGCTCTCAGTCATCGAGACAGTCAAGGATATTCTCTCCACGGACGGCCCGAAAGCGTTCTTCGCAGGTCTGGTCCCAGCGCTTATGCTCGTTATAAATCCGATCCTGCAATACACGATCTTCGAGCGTCTGCGCGCCGTCATCGAACGCCGTAGAAAGCTACAGCCTTTCGATTTCTTCATTCTCGGAGCGATCGGTAAACTTGTTGCAACCACGGCAACGTACCCGTACATCACGATCAAGTCCCGAATGCAGGTACAACGCAGAAACGCAGCAGCTGAGACGACAGAGGGCGAGAAGGCCGATTCCGAGGTTTACACGTCGACGTTCTCAGCGTTGAAGCAGATCGCAGGACAGGAAGGATGGGCTAGTTTGTATAGTGGCATTGATTCCAAAATCGTGCAGAGCGTTTTGACATCTGCGTTCTTGTTTTATTTCAAGGAACAGCTTGTCACTGCCGCAGTTAAGACTTTGCAGGTTGTTCGACAACGAAGAAAGTAAACTGGAGGCATATACTTGGTGAAATGAAGAATCGACATATCACATTCATTTACGATTAGACTATATTTATATATTGAATCTGTAAGGCGTAAGCCGAATAGGGTAGCTCATTCTGCGTTGTGTACTCAGTTTAATTGAAAATATTCCACAGATATCGAATGTCCGATCACTTTCGCAGTACAAACACACATAGAATCTAGTAATTCTATGGCCACGGAGCGACATGAAACGTCTGATATAAGCCTGCTCAGTGTATTGCTATACTAACTGCTGCTATATAAGAAAACAACATCTCATACGCACTATTATTATATAACAACTAATTATAGACTGACTAACTATGTTTTACTATGTGTAGTAGGTCATCGTTAAATCGGCGGGATGTGTAGGCATGTCACGGGGAGGAATATAGCTGTCGAAGGACCAAGACATTGTAGAGGGATAGGCGTGATAAATAAACCCGACAACCGAAAAAAAAAATATTTGTAAAAATAAACAATGAAACCAATGAAATTCGCGACAACACACAAAAAACTATCAAAATAGAAACACATAAAGAGAATACCAATCTAGCAGCATCCACCAGCAGCACCAGGTCGGATGGCCTCCCCCTCGCCAATTCTGATAGGACCTTTGCCGACGCCAGTAGGCGCGCTGCCCATTCGCTCCTTAATTTGTCGTGCCATAGTCAAGAAAGCCTGCTCGACATTGGTTGCGTTCTTAGCAGACGTCTCCAAAAAAGGGATTTTAAGGCTGTCGGCAAATTCCTAATTGATTATCAATATCCTTAATTCTATAAAATGTTCACAAATTTCAACGTACCTTAGCGACAGTGTACTCGACGACTTTTTTATCAGCCATGTCCGACTTGTTACCAACCAACAACTTGTTTACTCCTTCAGTGGCATAGCGGTCAATCTCCTGCATCCATTGCTTGACGTTGGTGAAGCTCTCCTGGTCTGTAACGTCATAGACAACGATGATGCCATGTGCTCCTCTGTAGTACGATGATGTTATAGTGCGGAATCGCTCTTGTCCCGCAGTATCCCACTATACGACTATCATTAGCTTACTGTCATCTACATCTCTACCACGAGCCATGCACGAAGCAACGCAAGCGCAGACAATACTACTTACAATCTGAAGCTTGACAGTCTTTCCTTCCAGCTCAATGGTGCGGATCTTGAAATCGACGCCGATTGTAGATATGTAAGACTCCGTGTAGGTATCATCCGCAAATCTCAGTAACAGACAAGACTTGCCAACGCCGGAATCGCCAATGAGCAGTAACTTGAAAAGGTAATCGTATCTGCAACTCGTTAGACAAATATTCACAACAGCTAATTCCCTTGGATATGAATCTGGATCCTTGTGGCCGATATCCTAATTTCTCATTTGACTGCTGCCACTAGAAGTTGGGTTCTTGCATAGAATTACTGGATTCATCAGCTTTCTTCTTTCTGCAATACCGGCGTAGTGAGAGAAAACCGAATTCACCAATGTTACTTTGAAGTCGACATTTAACCACCCACATAGCCAATACTGATTATAACATTTTGCAAAATAGTTGCTGAGAGGGCGGAACCGCAGGTAATGATAATCCGCGAACTCCGATAATTATCCGCATTATTCACAACAATACATATCCAACCTATACCGTAGATGAATGCTTGTATATTGGCATGGCGAAATGCTGATATTCCCATAAAACCTATCGTTACCAGATCGAAATACGACGAACAAGGCCCCTCATAAACAATATGCGCCCAACAAGGAGACCCTCGAAATCTTATCCACGAAAGAAGCACCAAATCGAATATTACTCTAAGGCAAATTAATTAGCATCCTGGCAACAGTCCAGTTCGTGGAACGAAGGCGCTACTATGAGATTCACACAGGGGTGGTGGTGTCTCAAATTCAATGCACTTCTTTATTTCAGAGCGGGAAACTTACCACTCAGGATTCATGTCGAATTATTGTTCAAATTATTAGGATGAGCAAGGAAAGAAAATGATATGCGAAGGGTTTAGAAGGAGAGACGATGTAGTCGGGAATACTGACAGTTAGTTGAGCTACAAGTGGCGGAGTGGTTTCGTACACAATAAAACACCCGCGAGTAGAGAGACACCTGCTGATGGCGGGGACTGCGTGGGCTAGATAGATGCAGCCTACCGGCCACGTTATTACGTTTCCACCGGCAGCTAGAAGAACAAAACTCATCGTTCTCTGTCCTTCCGCCACATTTACGCAAACGCATATGGCTATACGCCGTAAAGGCCTACATCTTCAAAAAAATCCGAGAATTATCTCAGGTAACTTATATCTAGGTTCTTTGACGCTCAATAAAAAATACAATTTTTTTACTAAAGGAGACACACAGACACAAAATACTACGAAGTTTCTAAGAGCAGTAATTACGATCGGTATATCTTAGCCCAAATATATTAAAGCCAGACAAATGATAGAATATGTATAAAGAAAGAACCATTTTCCGAAACAATACACAATAACATCGAGTATACAAATAAAAAATACAAATTTTATCCGACCATCATTATTATTCACCCATCTGAGCCACCTTGTTTTATTTACCGTCCGTTCAACATCTAACTAATACCAAACTAAGTACCTTGTTCATAAATCGGCAGTCGTTTAGTCGACCTCTTCGACGGTGGGACCTTCACTGCCACCAGCACCAGGGAAGCCGCCAGGAGCACCACCAGGAGCACCGGCACCAGGGAAGCCACCAGGACCACCAGGACCACCAGCACCCGGAGCGCCACCAGCGTTGTAGAACTTCATCATGATGGGGTTGGCAACGGCCTCCAGCTCCTTCTGCTTATCACTGTACTCCTCCGTAGTAGCGGTCTGGTTGCTGTCGAGCCACTCAACAGCCTCATCAATGGCCTTCTGAAGCTTGTCCTTGTCAGCAGCATCAAGCTTCTCCTTAACAGCTTCCTCGGTGAGGGTATTCTTGAGCGAATAGCTGTAGGATTCGAGGCCATTCTTCGCAGCGATACGGGCAGCCTCCTTCTCGTCATCCTCCTTGTACTTCTCAGCCTCGGAGACCATGCGGTCAATGTCCTCCTTGGAGAGACGGCCCTTGTCGTTGGTGATGGTGATCTTGTTGGACTTTCCAGTGCCTTTCTCGACAGCAGAGACGTTAAGAATACCGTTGGCGTCAATATCGAAGGTGACCTCAATCTGGGGAACACCACGGGCGGCAGGAGGGATGCCAGTAAGCTCGAACTTACCGAGGAGGTTGTTGTCCTTGGTCTTAGCACGCTCACCCTCATATACCTGAATCAACACACCAGGCTGATTATCCGAGTAGGTCGAGAAGATCTCAGACTTCTTGGTAGGGATGGTGGTGTTTCGCGGGATAAGTTTGGTCATGACACCACCGGCAGTCTCAATGCCGAGTGAAAGAGGAGCGACGTCAAGGAGTAAGAGATCTTGCGTCTTAGAGGAGGTGTCGCCAGACAAGATAGCGGCCTGGACAGCTGCACCATAAGCGACGGCTTCATCTGGATTGATGGACTTGTTGGGTTCCTTGCCGTTGAAGAAATCGGAGACAAGTTTTTGGATCTTGGGAATACGCGTGGAACCACCGACCAAAACAATCTCATCGACGGACGACTTGTCGATCTTGGAGTCCCGGAGAACCTTCTCGACGGGTTCGACGGTTGATCTGAAGAGATCTTGACAAAGCTCCTCGAACCTAGCACGAGTGATCGAGGTGTAGAAGTCAATACCCTCGTAAAGCGAGTCGATTTCGATAGAGGTCTGAGTGGAGGACGAAAGAGTTCGCTTGGCACGTTCGCAAGCAGTTCTCAATCGACGAAGGGCTCGCTGGTTCGAGGAAAGGTCCTTCTTGTGCTTTCGCTTGAACTCCGCGACGAAGTGGTTGACGAGACGGTTGTCAAAGTCCTCACCACCCAAGTGAGTATCACCAGCAGTAGCCTTGACCTCGAAGATACCCTCTTCAATGGAAAGTAGTGAGACATCGAAGGTACCGCCGCCGAGATCAAAGATCAGAACATTTCGCTCACCATCAGCCTTCTTGTCAAGACCATAGGCAATGGCAGCAGCGGTAGGCTCGTTGATAATACGCAGGACATTGAGGCCAGCAATGAGACCGGCATCCTTGGTGGCCTGACGCTGGGAATCGTTGAAGTAGGCAGGGACAGTAATAACAGCGTTATTGACAGTACCGCCCAAAAAGCCCTCAGCAGTCTCCTTCATCTTGGTAAGAACCATAGAGGAGATCTCCTCGGGAGTGAAGACCTTGGTCTCGGCCTAAAATTGTTAGTAAATATAAGTAAGAGAACATACAAAAGAAAAGCAAGAACCTACCTTGAACTCGACCTGGATGACTGGCTTGCCAGCTCTGTCAATGACTTTGAATGGGAAGTGCTTGATATCGCCCTGGACCTCAGCGTCGTTAAACTTGCGGCCAATGAGACGCTTAGCATCGAAGACAGTGTTGGCCGGGTTCATGGCCGCCTGATTCTTGGCGGCATCACCGATCAGTCGCTCAGAGTCTGTGAAGGCAACAAAGGAAGGAGTGGTACGATTGCCCTGGTCGTTGGCGATAATCTCGACACGGTCGTTGGAGAAGTGTGCAACACAGGAGTACGTTGTACCAAGATCAATTCTTACAAGCAACGTTAGCACTCAAGATCTACTTAAAAATGTGAGGATTAAACGATTGAGGATACATACCCAACAGCTTTACTCATGATGCTTTAATGTGATGTAGACGAAATGCAAAAAGTAAACGATGTGACGTGTAAGATAGACCAATTGTCTGTTTGTGAGTGTGTACGGATGTGTTGTGACAGAAAATATTTCCGAGAAATCTGAGGAGAGAAAAGCGAAGGGAACGGACAGAGCCCGGGTTCGCGAAACATATTTATCCTGCTCGACGCCAAAGCTCTCGCGGTTTCCACAGCCTTCTGCGTTGTTCCACCCATGACGTTAAAGTCACGCCGCACAAGCCCTACCTCGCTTTCGAGCAAAACCCTAAAGCCCCAATTCCTTCCTTGGCCTCCCCAGAACGTTCCAGTTAGACAGTTGCACGTGATCCAGTATCGTGCTAAAAAGTGTGTTCACTTGCTGTCCAACTTTTATTTTGCAAGTTCGCGATAGAACGCGTGACATGAATAGCCGTTTTAGCTGTAGAGCTTGCTACGGCGTCCACGACTATCCGTATATTTGCAGAATTGGCTTCGTTCATCACAGTTATTTGACGGACAAATGCTTGCTCAGCCGGCGTCGTGTTTCGTGTTGTTTGGTCTAGGCCCGTTACGTGTAATTGTTGACCGTTCGCAACGGTAATAGCTTCGATGTGGGACATGATACCAACTTGGCCGACCCTCAAATATAATTTAATCCGGACTGGAAACCCGAGACCGAGCTGATCCGACATTTTTGCAACCGCACAGAAGCGGCCTTGATCTTTCGAGTAAATATGATAATAAATTCGAAGACTTTTGTGGATGCCGCATGCAACCAATCGCACTATACTGTGATCGCACAATCTCGTCACCACTCGCAAGTCCCATCAAAGCTAACCATCATGTATTTTATCTCCAACATTGCTTCCATTCCACGCGTCTTAATACAAGCCTGGTATGAAAAGTTTGTCATCTGCGTCTTAAAATTGAGCCCCTTACAAACCTAACCCGATGATGCTTAAGCTCCGGCAAGGCTGCAGTCAATTTTCCCGTCGTAAAATTATTGCCGATCACGGCTCCCACTATTTACTTACCAAACCTTGTGAGGAAAGGCCCGCAGCAACTAACCTCTCAGTCTTTTGGATGTTATACTGCAAATGCGAGTTCTGTCTCTTAGTTTACTATCAACCTGAATGCAAAGAAGACAGATTCTTGAGCTACAAATACATGTAATATCTCACGGACAAATACAATACAAGGGTAACAATAATGCTACCATTAAAAATACAATTAACCCACGACAAATCCCCCTCGCTATCGTATACCCGTCCGCTCAAGCTGCCGATGCACATCTAAGAGTCATATTGGACATTGTCAACAACAAACTTCATTCATCGTCATCATCGTCGGCTTCTTCTTCTACTTCTTCTTCATTCTCCTCTTCTCCGTCTTCTTCATCTTCTTCTTCGTAATCTTCCCCTTGGTCATCTTCATCTTCATCTTCATCTTCATACTCATCTTCCATTTCTTCCATGTTGACATCGTCTTCCTCCCCTTCTACCTCACTGTCCGGATCTTCCTCTTCGTCCGACTCTTCGTGTTCTTCCATCTCACTCTCATCGCCCATCTCGTGCTCATAGCCATTCTCATTTTCATCGCCCGTCTCTTCCATCTCGTCCCGCTCATATCTATATGCATCCTCTTCAGTGTGACCACTTCTCTCCTCGACATCCTCCATCTCCTCCGCGCTTTCGTATTCCGAGTACCTAATTGTCTTAAAAAATTCGTTCTCGGCTGCAACATGCTTCAACCACTGCATGCAAGAGTAAAAGCACGCCGGTTCAATAATGCCACAATCAATCAAATTTAAACAATGTTTCCAAAACTCAATCAGGAAGAGACGATCACTTAGCATTTCCCGATTCTTCCTACAAAAACGAGCCAGCGAATCGCGAACATGTTTGTACGAACTCGGTCTTTCTTCAAAAATGTGACGATCCCATGCCTTCATAAATTTCTTCTCGCTCGCGGTGACGTCTTCGAAATCATCGATCGTCTCCTCGTGTTTATGTGCGAGCCAGCTATCATCGTTCTCATCCTCTGATTCAGACATCTCTTCTCCTGGCCTTAACAAGCGCTTCGATTTTGTGGTGTACAGTTCGACCCCGATTTCCGGCACAGGGAAAATCCGTCTCGCTTTCGGCGGAAGTTCAGGAACAGTGTCAACGTCGAAGCCTTGCGTTACTGATACCATCGTCAACCGGAGCGACTCCTCTAACCCTGGAGTCACATTGCGAATACTGGATTGCCGAGCATGGCTTCGCGTTCGTGATTCCAGCACCGCCGATGTGGCAGGGTTCATTGGCATCTGCATGGCTAGCGCTGCAGCACCTTCTTGCAGCCAGGATAAATCCCCGCGTAAATAATCCAGTAATCTAAATTTCGACTTTGGGCGCATCCATTGTACAATCCTCATGTCGGGAACTTTTGTACTTGCACGCTCATACAAGAACTCGCCTGTGAGAGTAATGTACACATCTATCATTTGCGGCTGTCGCTGGTCCATACGGAAGCTAAACAGCTCATGACATGTCGTGAAGTGAAAATGAAGAGGTTCGCATGTATGAAAGTCTTTATCGTAGCACCACGGACAACCAAAACCAGAAAGTATATATGTCTTGAATGTGTTGACAGCAGTCGCGAAATGATAGCGCACTTCAACTATCCCGTCGCCTCGCAACTCTCGGTCTGAGTTTGGCGTGGATAATCGTGCGGTCGAGCGCTCTCTCACTTCTCCTGTGGAGCTCTCCATCTCTGACTCACCATTAATCTTCTCAGCGGGCTTTCCGTCGGGCCTAAACTTTTCTTTCCTCTTCACATAGTCTTTTGTCGACGGCACACTCCATCCCATGTCAATTTCGACACAAATCTCGCTACCAGACTTAACCTCCTCCGATCTGCCGTTTTTATAAAATTGCAACTGCACCACATACCCAGGCTCAGGACAAGACAGCAATGTGAACTCCCACTCCGCCCGCAGCTCGATCTTAGGGTCATGCATGCCATCGCTCGTTTCCACGTCAGCATCATGCTCATCGTCCGCATCACCATCGTCGCTGCGCGATGGTGGCTGCACCGGCGACCCTCTGACCGACATCCCCAGGCGCCTACGTATGGACGCGACTGCAGACGCAGCAACGTTCGACCGTCGAGATGGTGACTGTTGTCGCGCCGTTTCCTCTGACCATGACGCTGATTTCCTGTTTAGTGGTGATTGTCGTGCTGGCGAACGGGACGGTGACGACAAGTTCGAGTTTCGGGGACTCGCGGTGTGCTGGCGAAGTTCATTAAGGCCGTCAACTGTTTGCCACGATGTAGACATTGCTTCCATCGTGAACGGCCACGATTTTTCGCAATGCGACGACGTCGAACGCAGACTTAGAGTAACCGTATATACGTACTCTTCCGACGCGGTCAGCGTGTCTGTCAAAGTGCTCGCCTTGATATAAAACGGCTCGTTCATGACCAATGTGAGTATCGTCGATTTCTCACGTGGTGGCGGCGAGGCGGACGGGGACTGCGCTGAATTTGACAACCAAGGGGACGACTGCGCCGGGATGAGGGTACAGATTTCACTGGATTGAAAGACAAGTTTCTTGGCCCTCCGCTTCCCGGATGGTGACACTTGCATTCTATAGACCATGATTTCGCAGCTGCAGGAAGTGTTTCGCAGTTGTACTTTAGTTCGGCCAATATGTGCTACACACCTGTCAGCGTTTCGATTGTCCATCAATTGGTCTCGCAAAAGCAGCAGCAATAGACATACACCTTAGGCTTCGCGCAAGCTTTACGATTCCGGTCGCCTCGATCTTCAAAATCGGCTGCACCACAAACGACGATAGTTTCGGTTCAGCAATAGCCGCGGTAGCAAACTCAGCAACAGAATTGGCTAGCAATCGCCCACATACGTCTTCAATCGTGACGCGTCGTCGTGAGCGCTTCCTCTTTCTCGACGGCGACGCATGCGACGAGAGACCCTGGCCACCGCTGTCGGATGCCGTTCCACTGGTCGGTTGCCCGCTCGACAAGCGCGTGTGAAATAAATAACTCAGGTTACGGTCTAGAAACACGGGCTGCCGGTACCGCTTAATAAACCGGTACAGCGTCGAGTTGCCCGCATACAAGTCCATCTCGAAAGGCGGTGCGCACCAGTCGCGGGGAACAGCCTAGAGACCGTGTCCCGACGCGTAGCCGTATCGTGCACTGCAATTCGCGAGATCAACCTAAAAGGGTGGTGATATATTTCTTGTAGACCCCTGCTTTGGATGCGAATTGTTTGTCGAAATTATTCGCGATGCCCAAGCCGCCTCGTTTAGAGTTCGTGTCACATATTGAACCAACGGTCACAACTAATTCACAATATACAAGTGTTTACAGGTTATACCTTAACCGCAATGTACCAATGCCACATACCGCATAAATGAGTATGACACTGGTATGGGCATTCACTTTCTGCGCGAGCAAGGATAGATAATTGACATACTACCAAGAACGCCAACGAAAGCATCCTTCAGACGATCTCTAGTAGACAAGTATTCAATTGCCATCGCAAGGCACATCCTATCACTCTTCTACTTTGTACTCACAATGCCATCTGCACCAGTCGATCTCGCCGACACAGCGGTGCATACGACCGCGCCTGACGCTATTGCGATGAAGAAGCAGCGGAGGCGGAAAGCTAAACAGCCAAAAGATGCAGATCGTGAGACTGCCGCTGCAGATCAAGCTGGTACGGCGGAAGCTGACGACGATTCGGAGAGGCAGACTGAAGAGGAACTGAAAAATTCATATATTGAGATTGTGCAAAAGTGAGTCCGATTTGGCATGAATGATCTGCCGCGTGATCTTGTGCGAGTAACTGACTCCGGTGATGTAGGCGTATCAGAAACTTACAAAAGCGAAAGGTACGTTGGCTCGTGTCATACCGGCTCCTTCGAACATAGACAATATGATCGACGGTGAATCGGATCTAAATCGTCTTGTGGGCAATGACTAACACGCATCAAGCAACGTCTTGATAAGTATGAAGAACAAGCCGCGACCCCGGACGCTGCAAAACTAAACCAAGACCAACTCACGGCGCTAAAATCAAAAGACCAAGTGATCTACCCGCTCAAGGAACTGGAGGATTTAAGCAAATCCTTCAAAACACTTGATGAAGATCAAAAGAAGCAGAAGATGAAGGATATCAAGACCCATACGGCCGAGGTTCGCGCGGCCGCCGATGAGGCGCGACGCGAAGCTTTGGCAGAGGCAAGAGAACAGATTGGTGTGCTTGTCAAGTTTTTGCATGTGGCGAGTTGGAAGCGGCAATTTGCATCAACAGCCGCTAGTGAGGTAGAGAGCGCTGCGTTTGAGAATCTGTTGTCGTTGATATACGCTGGCGACGATGCGGCTGTGGAAGCTGTTTATAAGCTTGCCGACGGGGCGGACGAGTTAGTTGATGAAGGCGAGACGGCTCAAATGAGCTTGACGTTCGACAAGATTAAGCAGCTTTCGCTCGAGTCACTCGACGAGTTATATTCCAAGGTGCAGGAAGAAACTACGGCGGAGTCGGTCGAGGACAATATCGTCATTGCAAAGGCCGATCTCGATGACGAAGACGACGAGGAGCCCATCAGCTCCGTCGTCAAGGTTCCCCGTGGCGGCATCTCGTTCTTGAACGAAAGTGAGTTAGACCAAGGAGAGGAGACTACGCCCGTTGCACCGCCGCCTCAAACCATCGCAGATGCCGTTGCTACTGAGGCTGCTTCGCGACCGCCTGCTGCGTCCCAGGTCGATGATGGTCACGCCAACTACGCCGGCGCGAATGAGTGGACGGAGAATCAGCCTCCGGTCGTGCTATCTACCGAGCCAGCTGTGCCGTTCGCGGAACCGGTCTGGGAGCAGTCCGTTGCGCCCGACACGCCGGCTACCACCGGTCGTACGGCGAGTAAGCAGCCACAGCGACAGCAAATCCTGAGCAATGCCAACGCAGGTGGTGGTCGAGGAGGAAGGTATAGAGGTCAAGGCCACCGCGGTCGCGGAGGCCTCAACAACGCAAATGGCAGTGGCGGTGAGAGGCGAGGCGGGCGGGGATATTTCCGCAACCGAGGCGGTCGTCAGAACCAGAGTCAGCAACAACCGCAGCAGCAGGTTACCACGTAGACAGATAGCAGGAACGAAAATACTGGGTGATGGACGAGATTTTAGCATTGCTTAGCATAAGTTCATTAGCGGTGAATCGTTCGGCAGTATACTAAAAGAGTTTGCTTACTTTTACTCCCCTTCAACGTCGTCATTCTTTTATGTATTTATTCGTTTTTACTTTTGTTTATATTTGTGAGACTCGTGAATTGTCGTATTTGTGTACTTGTTACTTGTTGCCATCCACCGATATATCCTCTCGTTTATCCTACGTCATTGTATGTATAACACCTTTATCTTGTCCTTCTGTAAGTAGCTTTACTCTGTATTAGCATATTATTGTTCTGGAGTATCTTGAAGGAAAACGTGATTTCCAAAAGCTTGCTTATATTGTGCCGAATGCATTTTTTTTATATTCCTATTATTGCTGTAAAAGCTATCGCCATCAATTTCCAAGCACCTTTTTGTTCATTTTCTCTTGTGATTAAAACTAAACATATTAAAAAACATAATTCAAGCTCATGGCATTTGTCTGTTACGCAACATAAGCGCATTTTCTTTTTTTCTCTCACCATTATCTCATTCATCAAAAACGACTTGCCCTAGTTATACAAAACTTTCATGAAAAACCACAGTTAGAACTCGTTAATCCAACCTCATTACTTCATAACAGCAATGCTTTGCCTGTTTTTGCTTATTTGGCCTAGAAATATTATAAGATGTATGTACGTGTGCCAAACAATATATAACAATAAAATATATAAGCAAGGAACAGGTAAAAGAGAAATACCAAAAGTACGCAATCATAATGTGTCATGCCAAATTCTCCAATGTCTCGTCTCGTAGTAATGCACGGGTCATATCCATTCATGTTTTAGAAGTACATAATCATTCTCTGCGTGCCGTTCGTAAACAAGTAAGGATGAGAATTAAACATGAAAATAGAAAACAGTAAGTCATAAGTTTATAGGTCGGTCGTAAAAAGTCATGTCATGGAACGAATCATGCCAATTTTAATAGTCGTACAGGAGCGACGTCATCATTAATCCCAAAAATGCGAAATCTCTATTCTCGCAAGACCGAACTCTGCAAGCCCATAAACCCACCGGACGCGTCAGGCGCCAAGGGCTGCCTCTTGGGATGGTGCATTTCGCCCGGGTGTGCACCCGAGATTGCCAATCCTGAGAGTTGACCCCCTAGCACCGCATTGATGACCGGTACAGCGGGAATGCTCGACCCCAAGCTCGCAGCACTTGCTGACGAACGGGCGAGATGAGAGTTAATGCTGCTTGAGCTGCCATTCTGGTGGGTATATAGTGCCGACACGCGAGACGACGAGCGGATATCTGCGAAAGACTTCGTGCCGCGGAGAGTGTGCTTTGGCGAAACGGATTTATGCTGAGGCAGAGCTTTGTAGTCCAAAAGCGCGGATGCGGTGCCGGTAGCGTTGACTGGTAGTGGGGCGTACATGGATTGACGAGACGAGGCGGACGTAGCAGACGATGAGTCCTGGGACGACATGCCGGTCGGTGACGATCCTGAAGTTGAGCCAGAATGTCCGGTGTTCACCTGGGCAGCAGCAGCAGCCGCAGCAGCAGCAGCCAGGCTCGAGAGTGACTGGCGATGAAGAAGCGCATGCTGTTGCTGCTGGAACAAGGACGTTCTCGTGACCAGGATCGATCCATCCATCATACTCTTGTGCCCAAGGCCGAGCTTGTCAGCAACCTGGTGAGCAATGCGGCGGTTGTCCAATGTCAACGGACCCATGATGATCTCGTCTGTGCCTTCGCGGTTCTTGAACAGTAATAGCTCAGAGTAAACGTCGATCACTGTCTGGTTGTTGAAATCAAGAATAGATCCTGCTCCTAGACAATCATTAGCTTAGTTTTGTCAACTGTTGGTAAACAAAGTTGCACTCACGATCTTCAGATAGTTGTGCAAATTGTGGCTGCTGTCTATGCTGCTCCTCTAGCTGTCCTCTCCGCATCCTCTTTTCCCTCTCAATCCGCTCCCGTTCCTCTCTAGGCAGCATCTTCTTATACTCTGCGCGCAACTTGCGCTTGTATACTTCATAGCCATTCAAAACCGCCAGCGCCAACCGCGCGTCGTCAACAGTCGAAAAGTTCGCAAACGCGAGTCCTCTAAACTTTCCCTTATCGTCGATATGATAATTGAACGCGTAAGGACGGGGAACTCCAGCGGCGAGAATGATTTCCAAGAATTCGTCCGCGCTGACGGCGAATGGGATACTCTTGATCACGATCGCATTCGGAATCAGGTCGGCGGACGTCGGCAATGGTGGAAGTATGTACGATGGGAGCACCTCGGAACGAGTCGGCGAAAGCGATGCAGGTGGGGAGTACTGTGTTTGGGAAGGCAGAGGAGGGAGAGGGATCGGTGCAGTCACATCGTTTGGACCAATCGGTGGGGAGTGTTCCATATATCGCTGATTATCGTCGTTAGCATGGACAGACCAACCAAATCAATGTCATCTCATCACTAAACAAACAGGTTAGCGTACTACATAAGGGGGAACGACGGAAGCTCTGATGGTGTTTGGCAGGGCAGACCATGTAGGGTTGTTATACTGCTGGAGCAAGTTTGCCGTTAACCTCTGGTTCGCTAGCACGTTAGAGTCCTCGTAGCCATGGGAATAGGGATCAATGTAGCTGTATGGGGCGTATGACTGTGCCGATGGCGGCTGCGGGGCGGCGGCTGACGAGCTCGGGATCGCGACATTGCTTTGGAACATGTCAAAGTGACGCGAGCGAGCTTTGCGGAGAGTGGGCTGGGTTTGGGTGGTGAACGATGTTGTCGAAGATGATGAAGAGATGCTTTGCTGCATGTTTGTGCCGTAGAAAGATTGGACCTGTGCGGTCGATGGATCAGGCGAGGAAACGAGGGGATAGGAAAGATTTGTGGTCGCCATGGTGTTGTAGCAACTGAGTGGAATGAAGTGCACACTCAGAAGTACGAGACGCTCATAGATGAGGAGAGATAAATGCAGAATCAAGGACAGAATGGAGGCGAAAGAAGTGTATGAGTAGGATGGAAGAAGGAGGGCTGTGGGCAAGTGGACTGCAGCAAAAGTAGGAAACCGGGGATGGCGATGTAAGAACGCAGCTCTGTGAGCGTAACAGGAACGTAAACAACGATCGATCGTCTGGCGGGGCGGCCTAGTCACAACACCCAACCCAACCCAACCCAATACAAACACTCACGCCGATACAAAAAATCCAGTAATAATACTGGAATTATGTATATATATTTTAACAATTGATTACTACTAAAATTTTATAGATCAGCACGCTCGGCGTGTAGCTAACAGTTGACATTTTCCATACAGCTGCATAACTTCGTTGTAGTTTTCCAGATATGTCATTCTAAGGAATGCAAAGCACAACAATAGAGCATTTTATATTCTGCAGATAAGCTTAATATCTAAATATATGTCAGAACATTAACTCGTAGATTATGCGTTTTAAATGCCATTTATCGTCTGCCTCGGCTATGTATTGTTGACTAGATCATGGCTAGCTAGAACTGGACTATCTAAACAAGGCTTTGTCACGAAACGCTGCACATGAAACTCGCTGATTCACATCCACGTCCACGTCGCGTGTCCGCGTCAGTTTCCCCGACGACCGCGGTCACGTCCACTCACAATTTGCTAGACTTGGTATTTTGTCAATAAAACGCGCCCCCACATAGCTGTAAGTTTTCTTGAAAGATATGCCAGATCATACATCAAGTTCAACTATGAGCCATTGGCTTGAGAAAAGCTGAGTTTCGAGCCTGTGATATCTGCATGTACCGATGTGCGGCTGTTGCGAATACGAATATCTGCAGGTTTTTCCAATATTCGAATTCTATTTCGTATTCGACAAAATGGGAATTAGGTCGAATAATATCGGCGCCAAACCACATGATATTACTTAAATAAGTTAAAAGAAACAGATGAACGAGTACTAACCTCGGACTCGCCGTCTTCTAGAAAAATAGTAGAGCTTTGAATAATTAAATTTAGACAAAAATATGAGAGGAGAGAACCTTGCGAATCGCATAGAAATAGGCTGTAAGGCATGCTACTGCCTGCATAGTTGCTAGTTGTGCAAAGGAGGACTAACAGCCGGAATCTACTGTGTAACGATCGGACAAGATCCTCGCTGGCAAAAGCTTATATACGAAGGCTTAGGACTTTGTAGCAGCTTGACCTGCGGTTGATCTTGTAATGCTATGTCGAATATTCGATTCGGCAGTCGAAGAATGCTTTGAAGAATATTCGGTATTCGTATTCACCTCCTGGGGATTAGCCGATATCCAGACGCCGATAATCCGTCGAATACCGTCAACAGCCCTATGGCATGGGATGTATTAGTGCCATAATCGGCAGATATTGGGATTGCAAATGTTATGTGATTAACAATAGATGAATAGATAGCGCGGATAGTAATTAGTAAATTATTGAAACGCGGCGCAGCGGTGGAACGCGCCGTATTTAATCTTTAGCAGAATAATGTTATTAGTCTGTAAATATATCATAGTAGCGTGGCATATGGGCAAATTAGGGTAAGGTCGAATTGAGGGCAGGTTGGGATAGTGGGAGAGATAGGAACCCACTGCTAGGACAGCGAACTGATAGGAGGGTAGCGAAATTCACCATGCGCCGACGTCGGACTTGAGATATGATAAACTAAAAACGCATGCTGGCAAGAGCTCGCGCTGTGCGCATAGTGGCATTGTTGCGGCGAGGGCCTCTCTAGGAGGCCTCGATCTGCACGATATCGGGCCAAAAGTCGCGATGGCAAAGCGGCGCAGTGGTGGAGCAATTGTGAAGGTGCAAGACTCTAGTCAAAGCTTCGACATTCACGCCGGCCGCCGCTAAGCAATCTATTCTGTTGCTTCTATCAGCTCTGTTGCGAAATGCGGGCTGAAAGCAGCACCAAGCTCACTGATCGTTCGCGAATATGTTCGAAGATGTATACAGTCTGTGAAGTTAAGATGACTGAACTACGATAATTTTGCGGCCGGGAGATCGGAATTCCATAGTCCGCGTGACCTCGACTGGGTCTCGAGCGAGATGCTGTTCTGGTGCTAACTCCACGGGACTCATTGCGGCGCTTTGCAAGATCTCCATACTCACAGTGGATGACAAAGCTCTTGTGTTCTCGAACCCAGAACAGACAGATTGTTAATGCGGCTGCTGCGATAGATAGCTGGACCCTACAACAGTCCACTGTTGCGGTCTATCTTTTGCCAATCGCCGTGATTAGGGCTCAAGTGCAAGGCAGTGTTGATAGTTGAACCAGTCGCACGAAATGAGTCAAGATATCCACCACGCTGATAGCGTAGCCCTAATCCACGAAATTCCTTTCCGTCAGCTGAAAATTTTGTTCCCACGGTAGACATGTGGGAATCACTGTCGTCCATTTCCAGAATAGTGCGTCGCCAAACTGAACATTGTATTTTGCAGAAAGCACTGTAGCGACTGCGCACGCAACGTAAGATCACGTAGGGTCCATATAGCCTGCACATCTGGAAGTGTGCAGTGCGGAACTGGCCGGTGGAGGAGACAGTCATTTTGGGGGGTCGTAGAGGTGGGAAAGCAATGGCCCGAACAAAATTTTCCGTTGTTGTGGTGGCCAGAGTACGCAAATTTTGCTTGTGTATATTGTACGGAGGTGGCCGCACGATTCGCGCCAAATCAGCGATAGCGGAGCACAACCGCGTCGGCGCTGTCCCGCTAAACTCATCTACTTCCACGGTGCCCGCGACTCGACTTTTTTTTTTCTTTTGCTCACACTCGCTTCCTTCTTTAACCATCGCCAGAGTCATCTGTGGAATTCGCATATCAACTCTTACTCGATCCAATTATTGCTCTCTGAGTCAGTTCTGCCTATTTATCAGCGAAAACAAGATTTCTCTAACTGTCCGCTGACTGTGCGTACTCATCTCCTACTAATTAGCACACACTGCGTAATTTCAGCGAACGATCTCGCTAACTCGCTTCTCCTCTAGAAAATGTCCACGGCCTCCAAGCCTGAGGACGACTACGCGCCTACGGTTTTTCCCTACGCAGAAGCTCCTGACCCAGAAAACAAGTCATGGGCGGGTGTCTTGCCTAAGAAGCAGGGTCTATACGACCCTGAGTTTGAAAAGGACGCTTGCGGTGTCGGTTTCGTTTGCAACATCAAGGGTGTGACGTCTCACAAGATCGTGTCTGATGGTATGTTTCTTTTGTCATATAATAACCGTGCTTGTGCTCATATTGTGCTAGCGAAATCCCTTCTGTGCAACATGACCCACCGCGGTGCTGTCGGTTCTGATGCTCGCGATGGTGATGGTGCCGGTGTGATGACTTCCATCCCTCACGCTTTCTTCGTCAAGGAGTTCGAAGTTCCGTCTGGATTCAAGCTCCCCAAACTCGGCCAGTATGCAGTCGGCAACTTGTTCTTCAAGTCCGACCCGGAGGTGCTCGCCGACTCTCGTGCCAGCTTCGAATCTATCGCCAAGGAACTAGGCCTTCGTGTGCTTGGATGGCGTGCGGTTCCGCGTGACTCGTCGATTCTCGGCCCGGCAGCACTCTCTCGCGAGCCACTCGTCCTCCAGCCGTTCGTTGTTCTGCGTTCGTTTTACGGTGCCGACACCACCGCTCCCGCTGGTACGGACGCTGACTTTGACGAGAAACGCTTCGAGCGTCAGCTGTACGTCCTCCGCAAGCGTGCGACTCACACCATTGGTCTTCACAACTGGTTCTACATCTGCTCACTGTCGAATAAGAATATTGTCTACAAAGGCCAACTGGTCCCAGTGCAGGTCTATAACTATTACCATGACCTTCAGAACGTCGAGTACGAAGCTCACTTCTGTCTCGTCCACTCGCGATTTTCCACGAATACATTCCCTTCGTGGGATCGTGCTCAGCCACTGCGATGGGCTGCTCATAATGGTGAGATCAACACACTCCGTGGCAATAAGAACTGGATGCGTGCCCGCGAGGGACTCATGCGATCTGACTTCTTTGGAGACGAACTCGAGCATTTGTACCCCATCATCGAGGAGGGTGGTTCTGACTCGGCGGCATTCGACAACGTCCTCGAATTGCTCACAATTAACGGTGTTTTGTCGCTTCCCGAGGCTGTTATGCTCATGGTTCCCGAAGCCTGGCAAACCAATCCAGACATGGATCCTAAGAAGGCTGCGTTTTACGAATGGGCAGCGTGCCTTATGGAGCCTTGGGACGGTCCTGCATTGTTCACATTTGCCGACGGCAGATACTGTGGTGCCAATCTTGATCGAAACGGACTACGACCTTGCAGATTCTACGTCACTGACGACGACCGCATGATTTGCGCATCCGAAGTCGGAACAATCATTGTCGAGTCTGAGAAGATCGTTCAGAAGGGACGACTTCAGCCCGGTCGGATGTTACTTGTCGATACGGTCGAAGGACGTATTGTTGACGACAAGGAGCTCAAAAACAGTGTTGCTTCCCGATTTGATTTCAAGAGCTGGATTCAAGGCAACTTGTTGACTCTTCCGACGCTTGTTGAGAAGATAACTTCCAAAGCTGTTGACATCGAACCTAGAGTCTCCTTTGACGTCACTGTTCAGTCCGATCCCCGATTACTAGCCTTCGGCTACACTGTCGAGCAAATTTCGCTGCTGCTGGCGCCAATGGTTGCCGACTCCAAGGAGGCTCTTGGCTCTATGGGTAACGATGGTCCGCTTGCTTGCCTTGCTCAGGCGCCGCGTCTCATGTATGACTACTTTCGTCAGTTGTTCGCTCAGGTGACTAATCCTCCGATCGATCCTATCCGTGAGGCCATTGTCATGTCTCTCGAGTGCTATGTGGGTCCTCAGGGCAACGTTCTCGAGATGAAGCCATCGCAGTGCAACCGTCTTTTGCTCCACTCTCCTATTTTGTCATTGAAGGAAATTGCGGCTGTGAAGGAAATTTCGCGCGCGTACCCATCCTGGTCTGTTGGCACTATCGATATCACCTTTGACCGATCCGAGGGTCTACTCGGCTACGAGAGCGCCGTCGACCGCATCTGTGCGGAGGCTGTCGGTGCCATCGAGAACAACAACAAGATTATCATCCTTTCCGACCGCAACACTGGTCCATCTCGAATTGCCATCAGCGCTCTTATTGCTTGCGGGGCCGTCCATCACCACTTAGTCAAGTCCAAGCTCCGATCCAAGATTGCTTTGGTTGTTGAGACTGCGGAGGCTCGTGAGGTCCACCACCTCTGTGTATTGCTAGGATATGGTGCCGATGCCATCAACCCATACCTCGCAATCGAGACTCTCCTGAAGATGAACCACGAGAGTCTCCTCCGCAAGGAGCTCACCGACGAGGATGTCGTAGAGAACTACATTCACTCTTGCGACAACGGTATTCTTAAGGTCATGTCGAAAATGGGTATCTCAACTCTCCAGAGTTACAAGGGCGCACAGATCTTCGAGGCTCTCGGTGTGGACAACAGCGTAGTTGACAAATGCTTCGCGGGCACTGCGACTCGTATCAAGGGTATTACGTTCGAATACATCGCACAGGACGCATTCGCGTTCCACGAGCGGGGCTACCCGTCACGCGACGTCATCCGTCCGGAAGGTCTTCCAGAGTCTGGTGAATATCACTATCGTGATGGCGGTGACGCTCATGTCAATGACCCTGTCTCGATCGCCAACATCCAGGACGCGGTCCGTACGAAGAACGACAAGTCGTACGAGGCTTACTCTAAGGCTGAGTACGATCAGATCAAGAATTGCACCCTGCGTGGTTTGCTCGACTTTGACTACGAATCATCCACGCCAGTACCGATCGACCAGGTCGAGCCGTGGACCGAGATTGTCCGCCGATTCGTCACTGGCGCTATGTCGTATGGCTCTATTTCCATGGAGGCTCACTCGACTCTTGCTCTCGCCATGAATAGGCTTGGAGGAAAATCAAACACAGGTGAGGGTGGTGAGGACGCCGAGCGCAGTCAGCCACTTCCCAACGGCGACACTATGCGTTCCGCTATCAAGCAGGTCGCGTCCGGCCGGTTCGGTGTTACTTCCTACTATCTTGCTGATGCGGACGAGCTTCAGATCAAAATGGCTCAGGGTGCCAAACCAGGTGAAGGCGGTGAGCTCCCTGGTCACAAGGTGTCCCTGTCCATCGCCAAGACCCGTCATTCGACTCCTGGCGTCGGTCTTATTTCTCCTCCTCCTCACCACGATATCTACTCCATCGAGGACTTGAAACAGTTGATCTATGATTTGAAGTGCTCGAACCCGCGCGCTCGTGTTTCAGTCAAGTTGGTTTCCGAAGTCGGTGTTGGTATTGTTGCGTCCGGTGTCGCGAAAGCTAAAGCCGATCACATTTTGGTGTCGGGACACGATGGTGGTACTGGTGCTGCCCGATGGACTGGTATCAAGTATGCCGGCCTGCCGTGGGAGTTGGGTCTTGCTGAGACTCACCAGACTTTGGTTTTGAACGATCTCCGTGGTCGAGTTATAGTACAAACGGACGGTCAGATAAGGACTGGTCGTGATATTGCTGTAGCTTGTCTTTTGGGTGCCGAAGAGTGGGGTTTCGCCACCACCCCACTGATCGCGATGGGCTGTATCATGATGCGAAAGTGCCATCTCGTAAGTACAGGATGTCAACGAAATATATATGGATATCCCTAATAACATTACTTCTAGAACACTTGCCCTGTCGGAATCGCCACTCAGGATCCATACCTTCGCCAGAAGTTCCAGGGTACTCCTGAGCACGTCATCAACTTCTTTTACTATATTTCGAATGAGCTTCGTGGCATCATGGCTAAGCTTGGTTTCCGCACTATCGATGAGATGATTGGTCGCGCAGAGAAATTGAAAGTTCGCGAGGATTTGCGTACCACTAAGACTGCTAACATCGACCTCTCTCCTCTGCTCACTCCCGCGCACGCGCTCCGCCCTGGTGTCGCTACTCGAAACGTCCGGAAGCAGGACCACCATTTGTATGACAGACTCGACAACAAGCTCATTGACGAGGCCGAGATCACTCTGGAGAAAGGTCTTCCGTCCCAAGTCGACTGTGAGATCATTAACACTGACCGTGCGCTTGGCGCTACGCTATCGTACAGAGTCTCACGAAAGTTTGGCGAGCAGGGTCTTCCGACCGACACAATCCATGTCAACGTTACCGGTTCGGCTGGTCAGTCGTTTGGTGCTTTCCTCGCTCCTGGTATCACCCTTGAGCTTGAGGGTGACGCGAATGATTATGTCGGCAAGTCCTTGTCTGGTGGCCGCCTCATCATCTATCCACCAAAGAACTCTGTTTTCAAGCCGGAGGAAAACATCTTGATCGGCAATGTCTGCTTATACGGTGCTACATTAGGTACCTGCTTCTTCCGTGGTGTCGCTGCCGAACGTTTCGCTGTCCGAAATTCCGGTGCGGTTGCTGTCGTCGAAGGTGTCGGTGATCACGGTTGTGAGTACATGACCGGTGGTCGTGTCGTTATTCTCGGCCCGACTGGACGGAATTTTGCGGCTGGTATGTCTGGTGGTATCGCGTACGTTCTCGACATGGCGCAGGAGTTCAAGGCCAGGGTCAACCAGGAAGTCGTTGAGCTTTCGGAAGTGACTGATCCTGCTGAGGTTGCGTTCTTGCGGGGCTTGATTGAGGACCATAGACACTACACTGGTTCCACTATTGCTGACAGAGTCCTTTCCGACTTCAATCGTGTTCTTCCACGATTCGTTAAGGTAAGTTATTTCCTGTCGTATTTGAGACGCATATTGGTTCTAACTAGCCTTTAGGTCCTTCCTCTTGATTATAAGGCTGTGATGGAAGCGGAGGCTAAGAAGAAAGCGGAGGCTAAGAAACTCGAGAACCCGCTGCAGTCTCTTGGCCTTTCTCAGGCGCCGTCCCCTGTTCCTGAACTTGAAAAGGAGACCGTCGCGTCTGCGGCGACGGAGCCAAAGCTGCAGGATCTCGAAGACGCGATTCTCGACAATGCTGCGGAGAAGCGCAAGGCGAACACTGTTCTTGCACTCGACAAGACCAAAGGTTTCATGAAGTACAAGCGGAGGTCTGAGAAGTACCGTAACCCCAAGAGCCGCACGAAGGATTGGCAGGAGTTGAATACGAGATTGACTGAGGAGGAGCTCAAGTACCAGACCGCGCGATGCATGGACTGTGGTGTTCCATTCTGCCAATCTGACACTGGTTGCCCGATCTCCAACATTATTCCGAAGTGGAACGAGCTTGTTTTCAAGAATCAGTGGAAGGATGCACTCAACCGATTGCTCATGACCAACAACTTCCCAGAGTTCACCGGTCGTGTATGCCCTGCTCCTTGCGAAGGTGCCTGTGTCCTTGGTATCAATGAGGACCCAGTTGGCATCAAGAGTGTTGAGGCTGCTATCATTGACCGAGGTTTCGAGATGGGTTGGATTGTGCCTCACATTCCTCATCACCGCACCGGCAAGTCCGTCGCTGTTGTTGGTTCTGGTCCGGCTGGTCTCGCATGCGCTGACCAGCTTAACCGCGCTGGCCACATCGTCACCGTCTACGAGAGGGCCGATCGTCCAGGTGGTTTGTTGATGTATGGTATTCCCAACATGAAACTCGATAAGAAGATTGTCAAGCGCAGAACAGACCTTCTCGCCGCCGAAGGCATTAAGTTCGTCACTGGTTGCACCATTGGCAAGGACGTTACCGTTGAGCAGCTCCGCAAGGAGAACTCTGCTGTTGTTTTGTCTGTCGGCTCGACCATCCCTCGCGACCTAAATATTCCGAACCGAAATCTGAACAACATCATGTTTGCCATGCAGCTACTCACCATGAACACCGCTGGACTCTTGGACGGCAACATGGAGCATGTTGAGAAGCTTATTCGCGGCAAGCATGTTGTCGTTATTGGTGGTGGTGACACAGGTAATGATTGTATTGGCACCTCGGTTCGTCATGGCGCGAAGTCCGTCGTCAACTTTGAGCTGCTACCACAGCCTCCGGCTACTCGCGCCAAGGACAACCCATGGCCTCAGTGGCCGCGCATCTTCCGTGTCGATTATGGCCACTCTGAGGTTGCGGCGCATTACGGCAAGGATCCTCGTGAATATTGCATCATGTCTAAGGAGTTTGTTTCTGATGGTGAAGGCAATGTTAAGGTATGTTGTTGTTATTGATTTTGCTCTGGAACAGTAACTAACGAGCCGGTAGGGCATTAACACCGCCCGTGTTGAATGGAAGCGCACCGAATCTGGTGGATGGCAGATGTCGCAGATCCCCGGCTCCGAGCAGTTTTTCCCTGCGGACCTTGTCTTACTGTCTATGGGTTTCGTTGGTCCCGAAGCGCAGAACCTCGAAGTACAACGCGATGGCCGTGGTAATGTGGAGACCCTGAAGGGCGCGTCTTCCATCTATCAGGTTGAAGATGGTCTTTTTGCCGCCGGTGACTGCAGACGTGGACAGTCTCTAATCGTCTGGGGTATCCAGGAAGGTCGCCAGTGCGCTCGCGCGGTCGACCAGTTCTTGATGCACTCTACCCGATTGCCTGCGAACGGCAGTATCGAGAAGCGTGATTATTTATTGCTTGATAGCCTGGCGAAGAAGCCGAACGGCAACGTCGTCGAGGTTGCCGTTTAGAATGAGCTATCATGTGTTTTTCAGTTCATGACATTGGATTTTGGCCTTTTCTTACCTCTCATTTGATGCTTTTGTTATTTTGCTTGGAAAAATAAGTTTTTTTTTTCTGGTAGAGCGTTTGGTGGAGAAAAGTTTTAAAGGATATTTTAGTCAGTGATAATAGATATCTGTGTACATTCTCTGTTAATTCTCATTGTATCCAGCTTGTCAGTTTGTATTGCTATTTTCTTCGGTATATATATTATTGAAAGATTTGTTTGATGATATGTTATTGCCCACATCGTTCTTAATCTAGAATAGTATTATATATTACATTCATTGATATTCACATACCCATATTTATGAGCCTGAGCCCTTCACGCTGAATCCAAAACTATGTACGATTATTACCAGTGCCCCAATTGATAATTCATCTGCCGCTAGTTAAATCACAACTCCTTTTTACCACTTTCACGTTCGAGAACTTTCATTAGCTCATCTTTACTAGTGATGGGCAATCCGCATTCCTTGCGCTGACAAATATATATAGTAACGTCCGGATCATATTCTTTCGCCTCATGTGTCCCGATGATTGTCTTGTAAATTTCGTCTTGCTGAACGAGCCAGCCCTGTAACCTTCCCTCATTCTCGTCTCGAGGCGCCACGCGTAGTTGCACGACTGTGGTATTCGGCAATGATACGGATCGCACACCTGCAACCGTATCCCCTATGGTGTCCTCATTTGCGTCTTTGCCAACTATAAGTACAATCGTGCGCATGCCCTCTGTCGTAGCTATCACGGATGGTAACATCCCACAATAACCGTACGGCTGCGTGATAATATCCCTTCCGAACGAATCGAGCGTGCGAATAGCCATACCTTCTAGATGCTCATCTCCCAGCATCGCGCTGAATCTCAGTAAATTCGACACAGAGACAGCGTTCGCTGATGGCTCGACTGTGTCTGCCCCGCTCTTGATCCGGAGGATCAAGTTGTCGGTGGCGTCACTGCCGGCGGAGAAGTATCCGCTCTCGGGCTCGTCCCAAAAGAGCGAGTTCTGTGTTTCTTGCAGATTGCGTGCCCAGATGAGGTAGCCTGGATCAAAAGTTGCCTCGTAGAGATCGAGAAGACCCGCGACTAAGTAAGCGTAGTCGTCGCACATGCCAGGTATTGCTCCCGCGCCGTCGAGGTACACTCTCGCGAGCCGGTGCGTGGTCTCGTCGTACATGTTTGTTTTAATGAACTCGGCCGCGGATTCGGCTGCCTCCAGCCACTTTGTTCCAGAGTCCGGATCGACGTCGGAAACAGCTGCCCCTGCTCTTGCGAGCGCGCCAATCGCCAGGCCGTTCCAGCATGCCACGAGCTTTGTGTCCACGCTCGGTTTCGTGCGCGTGGACTCTCTGTATTCTCGCAGCTTATCGCGACATTCGGCCAGGAGCTTTTCAAGGGACTCGATTGATTTTCCAAACACCCCAGATAATTCCGGGAGTTCCATTTTGACCGCAAGCACGTTTTGGCCTTGTAATTCGTGGTGTAGGTCGAACTGCGGATCGACGTTGCCGTACTCGGACACATTCCAATGTGCGGCCGCAATGTCGCCGGGAACGCGACCAAGGACTTTGAAAAACTCATCGTACTTCCAGACGTAGTATGCGCCCTCGCGATGCGTGAGAGGATTGTCGGGTGCGATTGAGTCTGCATCTTCGGCGGAGTAGAAACCGCCTAGAGGGTGTGTGAGTGGGCCGCTGGTGAGGTATATCGCAATGTCGCGGACGGCGTCGAGTGCAAAGTTGTTGGCTTCTCTATTGTAGAGCCAGGCGTCTAGATATGCGTTTAGCAGCATTGCTTGATCGTAGAGCCTGGTTCGTTAGTCGCGGTCAATCAGAGTATAGACTAGTCATACATTTTTTCAAAGTGCGGTAAACTCCAGTCCGCCGTGACGGAATATCGCGCGAATCCGTTGCCGATTTGGTCGTGGATACCACTTCTCGCGATCTTCTTGAGTGTAGTAATAGCCATGTCGGCTGCATTTCTATCATCGCCAAGGTCGATCTTCTCCTTTATTCTCATATATCGATGCATACGGATCAGTAAACTTAGTATAGTTGGCTGCGGAAACTTCGGTGCCTCACCAAATCCGCCGTGCACGCTGTCATACCGGTCTACAAAGTACTCGTAAGCATCACACAAGATGCCCTGGTGCAATGGCGACGAATCGGCCTTGTTTTTGGCCGTCGTCCAGTCTCGTAATTGCCGTACCGCATCTGCACCCGCGCGGCGGCATTTATCTTCTTGTTGTGTCCACAGCTCTTGGATCCGCAACAGCACGTCTTTGAATTCTGGGCCCTGAGGTTTCGTAGTCCGGCCTGTCTTCTTAGAGACCTCTTCCCACGGACCGGGCCAATACGTGCCACCGAATATCGGATCGAGTGTGCCAGGTGCCAAAAACACGTTTAGAGGCCACCCGCCACGGCCGCCGCTCATGGCCTGCAAATACAGCATGTACACCGAGTCCACGTCGGGACGCTCTTCGCGGTCGAGCTTGACGGGGATGAAATGCTCATTGAGCACAGCAGCGATTTGCTCTGATGAGAATGACTCGTCGTTCATGACGTGACACCAGTGGCAAGTGTGGTACCCTATCGAGAGAAAGATCGGCTTATTTTCGTGGCTTGCGCGCGCAAGTGTCGAGTCTGTCCACTGCTGCCACGCAACGGGATTGTCCTTGTGGGCACGCAAGTATGGACTCTGGGCCGTGGCGAGCGTGTTTACCAGCGGCATGCCGATGAATGGAGGTTTTTCTGGCGCTGGTGGCTTCTGATCAGTGTAGTTGGAAGATGACGACAATGCAGGCGATTTTATGATTAGACGAGGTCTAGCGGACGATAAAGGACGCAAGTGCACACCAAGTCGACCAATATGAGGAGCGCAGACAGCTGCAGCACGCGGGAAGAGGGAGACATTAACTGAACAGCGGAGGACGGGTCGAAGAAGCATTATAAGACGGTGAGATAGTGGGGAATAGGGACCGACGCCGACAATTGAGGCCCGGTCGGGGGGTGATGGTGGCTGATCACTTGCATAATATTTCAGGGTCTACGCTGGTACGACAACTAACGGCGTTGGTGCGATGGGTGCGCTCCCGTTAAAGCGGGTTCTACGTCATCATCCATTATGCGCCCGACTCTGGACCATCTCATCTCATCCCAATTTATTCACTATTACTGATGACCACATGCACCTTGATCTGGTAGTTGTTGCTGCTTCTGCCAGTAATACCGTCTGTGTTGTCCAACGAGACGTAATTGATAATCATCTCATTTTTAATTAACATAGTCGCCGTCATACTTTCCATGACTGTGCCTTACGCTGCCACCAATCAAAATTTATCGGGCACATAATGCGCAGTGCTAATCGCTGCGTAACCATATGCTGGGTATATACCTTCTCTTCGTCCTGGCAGCCAGCGTATGTGATGATGGATATCGCATATCACCAAACCGACTCAACCATGATATCCGACGAGAGCCTAAGCTCGATATTGTGGAGGACGAGTAACATGAAGTTCTGCTTCCCGCAGCAACTTGTGTCTTTTTTGCCTCATGCTATCTGTCACCTTCGACTGCTATGTTTTACACGTTTCTATATTATTTGTTGCCTAGGAGGTTGAGACTCGGCTGCCGCAACCGGTGCGGCTTAGAGTTATAGTAGAACCCGACGCAAAAAGCGTGTATGGGTATGAAAAGAATATATTAGGGATCCTGTGCATGATATACTCTCTCAAATTGAGGTATAATACAACACTAATCGCTCTGCTTGTTCTCAACAGAGCACCCTTTTTAACCATCTTGTGACCTACCTGGAATTCTCAAATAATTCACTCCGCGAATTGTCCACCCTGAGAATACAATCTCTCTTTTGCTCTGAATCGCTCTCGTCTGGTAACGTCAAAGTCACTTTCGGAACAATAGTAATTGCCGGAAATATACGCTCTATGTCTGAGTCCCCAGTGTTTCCACGAACAAGCACAATGGGACTGCATCTATCAAACTTTTTCTTCGCAATGCGCGTTCGAGGTGATACATACATCATGCTCTCCTCGTCGTAATCTATCATTCTCAGTGTACTCGAGCGTGGAGAGTCAAACCATGTAGCAGGAATATCCACATCTGCTAGGTCCTCGGTTGCCGAATCGATGTGTATTGTAAATGTCTCACTTTTGCATCTCTGCCGCCGCTTAAATGTTCGCGCATGAGGTATGTCAGCGTATGATTTGCACTTCTTCAAGAATGCTACACATTTGGAGGTCCTACGGTTAGTAGTAGGCTTATCCTGTTGTGCGCCAAAGTGCGATAGAGTCTCTGTTGCCAAAGCAGAAAGATATTCCTTGTCAGATAGAGCTGAGTGCTGAATGTCTGAACTCTCGATATTGGAGAACTCCGCCTTCGGCTCGTTGTCATGCAACGCCGGTAAGATGGATGGGAAAGTTATGCTAACACTGGCATTCGATCTGTTACTTTCTGTCATGTATTCCATTGATGCTTTACTGCCTCTGCTCCTCAATTCAGCCTGCTGTCTATTTCTCTCTTTCTCTTGACAGTAATCTAAGTCTAAAATATGCTCCCGTCTTTCTCCGCTGAGTACCTGTAGTAAATCTGGTGATTCTGACCGTATTATACAATAACATTCATCCAAGTTTGGCCTTATGTTGAATTGCGGCTCCCTTACTCCCCTCGCAGAATACTTTGTCGGTGACAGCATATCACCAGAATAGAGCACTTCACTAAACCTATTCTGACTCCCAGGATCCCGTTGAGTCCGTTGAGTCCGCTCGGTCATTTGAGGCGATCGGTTGTCGTCCTCAAGCCGCCGTTGGCATGTTGGTGAGCACAGAAACGGCATCACTAATTCGCGTCGCGGACACAAAAACGACATTGCATTAGAGTAGCCACAGATCCGATGAGGCGGTACTCGTGAAATCATTGAGAGTGATCTATCCATCATACAACGCTCCGGAGAACTAGCAGGAATGAGAATACAAGGTTGCGACATTCGTCAAAAGTTGCGAGTATATACTTGTATAGAAAGCTGAGATACACGGCTGTTGTTAATTAAGCGCAGAGTTTCTGCAGTACTTAGCAATCTACAAGGGGCTTGGTATTGATAAACTGACTGATTCGCAACTAAATTGTTGACGCGGTGATTCTAATACAAATCGCGAGCGCAACATAAACAAGCAATTAAACCCTAACCCATGGCTTTGTAACCTTGTACATATCGCTTAATTACAAAACCCTTGCCCTACAGAAATATCCCGGCAGCCGAGTGATCTAAGAAAGTTTGCTCCCGTTGGATACCTTCATTTCAACGCATTCTCGTTATTCACTCTGTGCGAATCATTAATATCGACATCAATCGCAATGACTTTCTGGAAAGAAGCCGGTTTGACGTGAGTATAGTTTACTATTGGGGACATGGGTGCCATACGCGGTGGTGAAGTCGGTGTAAAATGCATCGGGATCTTCATTGGCGTCAGGATGTGTTGGCCAATTGCATTACGCAGCATGCTGCACCACGCAATCCCCTCCACCTCGCGAATTTGGACGCTTGATGCTGGATAATTGGGCTGTTTTTGCGCGAAAAGTAGGGAATGCTGATGAGATTGATGGGATTTAGTTACAATCGATACGCTGCTATTGCGGCGCGTGCTACTCGTCGTGCTTTGAAGGAGGATAAGCGAATTTTGGCCGAGCGACGTGAGAACAATGAAGTTCGTAGTGCTAAATGGACAAATGGCAAGCGTATGTACTTGGTTTATCTGTACTGATTTGGAATCTATGCTAACGGGGTGGGTAGAGGGCGAATATGGCGCGAATGAGAAGAAGTAAATCTCTTGCGGTTTAGTTGCACCAAGAATTACGGTGTGAAGAATTGCGGTGTGAATAATTGCGGTGTGAAGGATTATGGTGTGAAGGATTACGGTTATGTAGAGATTTTATATAGAAATCAATTAGTCCGATAATACATGTAAAACCAACTTGGCAATTTCTTACCTGGAATTTGGAAGAAAACTGATGACGAGATGCCCCTCTTAAAAAAGTTCAATTGCATCAGAGTTATGGCAGATATCCTACGTTTCACGCATCCTAAGCATTGAGTGTAAGCTGTAGGAAATCTCGGTTTGCTGGGTAGTTCGTACCTACTTGACGATCGCCTGGTAATGTTGGGAGGTTTAGAAGTCTACAAACTCGAGTAGAATAAGCATCTGTGTTTTCGACGTCCGCGCAGCTTTCTACAATGCAACTGGCATGACAGAGGAGATATCAATTAGTAAGTTGCGTTCGATCATGTTCGGCCAGGTGTTTCTCTTGGATCACGTTTTCTCTTGAATCCCGACGTGTATTGCTTGCTAAGAACTCTAGGCTCTCAAATATCTGAAATCTCTCCTACATTACAATGAGTACATTGAAAGCCAACGGCGCATCTCCGATGTCCAATGACGAAACTGCCGGTGATCCGACAAATGTGCAGAGACCGGAAGCCGGCCATTCTAATATACCAATTCCGCCAGTGGCACCAAATTATGTCGACATCACCGACGTATTTGCGAAGGAAGCTCAAAGTAAGACGCACCCACCTTTGGCAGGTAGTATGGCAATTGGGAAGCTTACGAATGCACTAGAGATCAGACCTGGAGAATTGGCGATGCTTGAGACGTTTGAGCTTGTGAACGCCATAAATGCTCTCGAGGTACCACCGTGTTGATGACGAATCATGAACTGGGTTAATTGGCTATTAGATCATGGATCTGAAGATGGACACAGGTCTGCTGGATATGCTCTCCCGTGACAAGGAATTTGATACAACGGCGAACCGAGCGGCTAAACAAGTCCTCTGGGTTATGGACGAGCTATTTGCTATGGAGGTATGCGTTAATATTTGTTGGGTTGTTGGAGTATAACGTTTACGATAGACACTAGATGTCCTGGCATACCGGAGGAGCGTTAAGTCAAACGGTCTTCACCTGTCTCTACATCGAACAAGCACTGAAGAACTTCAATGGCTGCATTTCAAGTGCTCATTTCGGGGACGACGAGAGCCATGAGCCGATGTCATCAGATGCGGACCTAGAAAGTGTTTTTGTCCATGTCGTTCTACGGGCGTTCGTCCTTGGAATTATCAAGACGTGCGATTTATCGCGGAGACGACTACAGTGCAATGAAATCATGGAGGTATGTAAGGATACTGCCTTTGCCTTGCGATGAGCAACTCTGAAATGTTATATTTAGGACGAGGATATTGTCACGCAAACGTACTCATTAGACCTAATGCAGTTTGTGCCGGTATCGAAAATATGTAGCGGTCTCACTGACGCAATTAACAAAATGAAGCGACTCAAAACTGAAAGTAGCAGGCAACATGTCCACGACCAGGAAAAAGCAGATCTGCTCGGTTGTATAGATGGCTTCATTGTCCGTCTCGAACTGCGTATTCTCATGATCAAAGCACTGGATGCGGCTGATGATGCACCAGAGAAGCAAATTGAATTGTTGGCTGGTATTGGTGATTTGATACGGAGGTTGGCTAGTACGATTTCTTTGGCTGAATCGCTTCCCGTTGCATTTAGCATAGCAATCCAAGGTCGATTGGAGTGCGGAATGCCTCCGAGACCGAAGGTGGAAATGAGCTTCGGCGATGCAATAACGACGTTGGAGAGGTTAATAAACGGTACAAGAGACGTATTACGAATACATGACTATGGATCTTTAGGTGATATCACTGGCTATTTTGAAGAATTTGCGATGCGACGGCCGACCGAGTTACCATATGTCCGGTGTCAGCTATTTAGACGATCCTTCGTGCATCGGAAGATATTCGGGAAATTCCCAATGCGAGACGCGGTCATTGCTGACATCACTGATCTCTGTTGTCCGTCGCCAGCGTTGTTTGCCATAGATGAGTCGCACCCTTGCCGGCAAGCTCTAGACTTGTTCTTAACCAGAGCGGAAGTGTGTTTCGAAAATCTCTTCTCAATAATGTGTCATAATCGAGCACGCCTGAGACAGCGACTCTGCGGCGCGATTATGGATTGGGACTCGCTTCAGGTTGATAGCGAGCATTTAGAATCAAGTGTCGAGATGCTAGAGTTCTCACCACTACTACCTACCGTTCAAAAGAGCAGTGAGGAAGGAATTCGAGCGTTGCCGTTGTCGTCGTGGGTATATTTCCGAAAACTTCAGATCATGATCTGGATCATATTTATGGGATTTGAGTTGGATATTTATAGGTTAGAAGAATGGCCTCTGATGCTTTGGTATGGTGATTATATTCTCGGTGTAATGGATTCGCATGTGGCGCGAATCGAGACCATACTTGAGATCACGGCGACCATGCAACAGGCTTCTACCACATACTCTACAACGTCGAGGAAGTCAAAGAAGAATAACGGTGCAAAGTCAATAAGTGCGACGCCGGCGTCAGGCGCGCTTCCTCCATCGCAAGAATCGATTATGAGAACGCGCATGTGGTTGGCCGGATTGCGATCTCAGATCGGAGTGTACAAGGAGTTATGCCATGGGTATATGTGTTTCATGGCTGCTATGGTATTGGCTGGGTGCGTGCGATCTTTTACCGCCAGTCCGGTGGATCCGTCGAGGAAGAAATATACAACGCCGGAATTGCTGTATAAGCTTCGTTTGAAGCCGTTTAGTACGATAGGTGTGCCTGAGATCCCGTCATTTGAGACATACCAGAGATTGACCGATCTTCGTGATTGGCAGGTGAGTGAAGTTCTGATGTATTGATAGTCTTATTGCTAACATGTCTAGTAGATTGATTCGCTCCTTGACAATGCGCAGATTACCGTCAACAGTGCGCGCAATATGACAGATGTCTGGAGTAAGCTGAAACCTGAGCAACAAATCAACGCTAAATTAGTGCAAGAAAGCTCTGCGAAGGTCGGTCATTTCTCATGCAATGTTACATTTTGCATGCACTAACATTCTGGTTAGATGCGTCGAAGTCTGACACGTTCTTGCGTCGGAACGAACGTCGCCATATCAGTATTGCGGCAAATGAAGTTACAACCTCGTTCATTTGGGGAAGAGAATAACCTGAAGATATCCGTTCTGCATGACAATTTTCATCCATTTTTCCCTGTACTGTCTGTTTCCACTCGGAAGTAGTAGATATTGTGATGGATGCGCAATCAAAGCGATGGATGTTTAATTGATGATACTGTAAAAGTAGCGATTGCATTTGTACGGGGTTTTTCCTGATGATTTTGGACTGTATATTGTGACTCTGCATTGTAATATAATGAGTGAGTAAGGGCTACTTTTTACCCAGGTGGTTGCTGGTGTAGGCGAATTGTAAGCGCTGTAACTCTGCCTTCCAGCCGAATGACCCCTGAAATCAAGGAATGCAAATTCAAATCTTGAATCATCGGTTCACTCGTAGAAAATAAGTAACCCCTCATTGACCAGCAGATCATAACGTTAATAGTGTCTCCATGGATCTATTAACAGCCAGTAAGGCTGAGCAGTCAGCATCGTTATCTACTACCACAGTGCCAGAATATAGCCCTATCACGCCTATTACGGATCGAATATCAATACCGCCACACACACTATTCTGCCACCTAACAATCTTTCCAAGCACTCCATCACCAACAAAGAGCACATCGTCGTCTCCGGTGTCACAAAATGTTACTTCGCAGCCTATAATAGTACATATAACGACAGCTGAAACACCGACCACGCCGCTAAGCGTTTTCGTGTACGCGCTTCCTCGAATGGCTAATGTTGCATCGACAACGCAGCCATTGGCTACGACATTATTGGGAGGTCAAGACAGTTCATCGCAGGAGTCTATGGAGTTTGCGTTGCGTTTGGCGCGAGTACTTGCCAAGCGAACGAACCGGCCGGTGTATGTTGGCGCAACGGTTAGTGGATTTTTGGGTCAAGTTGGTGCGATTGAGAAAGTCGCTGCGTTTGTCAAGGAAGCTTTAGACCGATGAATACATAGTTTTCCATCAAATGCTACAAACTAGACGAGGTATTAGGATGCATTATGGATTAATTAACACATTATCGGTCATACAAACTCAGCTGTTGTCCAAAATACTTCCACTACATATCCCTAAATATCAATACAAGTTTATCTAGCTTCACCATATGTGCAATGAATCGTTCCTCAACACCTCTTACACGCCGAACTTCCTCTCTCTCGGCCGGAGTAAGCATGTTCCCTTCATCTAGTCGAACATCTTCACGTAAAAGTTTGGTCATAACGCTGGGTCGTCGTCCGCGCTCTTCTATGACTCGTGCATAACACCGTACCATTGTTTTGAGCACGGCTTGGGTCATTAGGGCATACGCACACTTCGGCTTGTGATACCAAAGGTAATAAGTTCGGCTTGGTGCGCGGTCGGTACCCCTTGGAACTTCCTGCAAATCAAGACATCCAATCTCGTGAAGCGCGGTTAATTGCGAGCGAATATCTTTCGGTGGTAGAAGCGCAATTCGGGCAAGCTGTTTTTCGTCTATTCGTCCCTTGTCACGAATAATCCGCAGTAAGCGACAGGCAATGGCACCCTGTTTCTGTGTAATCAATTTGTCGTATTCTAACTCTCGAACGCGAGCCGTCAACGTGTCAAAGTCGATTGTCCATTCGCCACCGCCTTTGTTACCAACTTTTTTAATAAACGGTAGGTTCTGATTACATGATAACAACGCGAGATGAAAATTCAAATGCTCCATGCGGGAACTGTTGGCAAAGTTGTCGTCATCGTCTTCGTCATCGCCGTCCTCGTTATCATCTTGCCGGTGACTGCTTTCGAGGTCAGAAATGTTAGTGTTGCCCATACTGTCGTCTGACTGGCTTGCCGAGTCGTCAGAGCCGAGGCGGCGCTTTTGGCGTTTTGAAGCGCGACTGCTCGCGGACCTTGATCGTTTCTTAGAGGATCGTACAGCAATAGCACTTGCAAGCTTAATGTCTGCGTCCAGATTGTGAAGAACCTCGAGAGATGTTACAGTGATGGCTTTGTCCGTATTGTCGACACAGCGGAATAACTTGGGCTCCATACAATCTAGGACCTGTCCATAGACTGCAGCGGTGACCTTCCCAATCCGTTGGGACACCAAATGCTCTAAGATCTGCGCTCGCATGAGCACCGCAAATTTGTCATGATTCAACGCCAGGACTGCCGATTCATCAACCGTTTTCGAAGGCGAACTTCCGGTTGATGAATGCCCTCGTTTGCTAGAGCTGCCAATGCCGTTGGCAGCGGCCACTAACCCGTCGTTGATGTCGTCATGCACCGTTTTAAGCACGTTGAATTCTTCTGTGGCCTCCGCGTGTGCCTGAACCTCTCGCTTGGCTTCGGATACGGCCTTGCTACGCGGAATGGCTGCTAGTCGTCGTTTGAATATTCGCATATAGAGGTCTGACTGAGGATTGAATTCATGCCGCCTTAGTGTTGTGAGAAGTTTACGCTGCAACAACAACGTAATTACACTTTTCGACACTGCTGCTTGTGAAGCCGACTGTGCCGCCAGGTAATCCGACACTCTGATATGGCCGTACAGTAACAAATTCTTTACGATGTCCGGCGCACCGGAAGTGTCAGGGAACCGATCTAATACAAAACCAACAAACTTGCCCGATCGCATAATGTTGTACATATTCCGAGTCGAGGCAACGTACGTAGCATTATCGCCGCCTGCATTCTCGTCGACCCAGTAGAGCACAAATCGATTTTGCACTAACGGCACGAGCACACGCTGGATTGTCGCGAGAGGCAGCTTGGAATATCGTGATATCAGCTGGAGAGTTAGCCGGCCATATTTCAGTAGTGTGTCGACAACGGTCTATGCAGCTTAGTAACTTGCTATACACCAACCGCACAGTCATAGATACATACCGCCGCTTTATCTCCATATATGTCGCGAAGTAAGAGAACTACGAGTTCCTCCTCGTACTAGAGTCGTTAGTTATTGCGTTGAACGCATTAACGAGGCTTGTAAATACCTGCGACATTTTGAAGAGGACCTGCGTCTCTAGATCTTGTTTATGTGTGCAATGCCAATTTGGTTATAACGTACTTCATGCAGTAAAAAACAGCCGTAGTAAATTCCCACCGACGCGTACAAGGTCAAGCTTGAATTTTGCAAAACCGAAATTTTGCGATTATTTCCAGATTTTCCAAAACGGCATTCTGTGCAAAACTTGATTTTTTTCAAACATACATTTTGAGAAATAACCCTAACATCAGCTGCTTGGGCCAATGGGACGCTTTTTGATTCTGTGGTTGCTGATTCGCTCAGTTTTCGTCGACACGCAACCACCACCAAAAGTTGTGTGAGCATCTTCGACGTCGAGCTTCCTTGATCTCGGGACGACTGACTGACTGCCTTCACAAGTCCACACTTCACTCACGCCCCACTCCATTCCACTCGATTCCTACAGCACACAATGCTCGTGTCTTCCACGTCCGCCTGTCTCCGTAGGGCCGCCAGCTCCTCTGCACGCGCAAACGCGTCCCGCTCCCTCGCAACTGCGGCCGCTGACCTCGGCTTCGAGTCTTCCACAGTCGACGGCATTAAGATCGCGACCAAGGATATCTCCGGCCCAATTACCACTCTGTCATTCGTTATCAAGGCTGGCAGCAGATATGCGACTGTTCCAGGTGTAGCGCATGCGCTGCAGCGATTCGCCTTCCAGGTACGTCTGCTTCTGACTTGTGCGTTTCTTTTGCAAGACCAGGCAGATTTGGTCTTATCATGCAATTCAGCACACAAATCATTGTCGCGATTGAATATATATGCGATAAACAGTCGAATTGCGGGGATTGAGTCATGGCAAATGAAGAGGTGCTAACTGGAATTGCAGAACACGCCTCAACGTTCAGCTCTCCGATTGACCCGTGAGACGGAGCTGTTGGGAGGTTCCCTCACCAGCGAACTCACGCGCGACTCAATCATCCTCACCGCTCGATTTCTGAAGGACGATCTGCCATATTTCTTCGAGGCGCTCAGTGATGTTTTCACCCAGCCAACCCTTGCCCGTCACGAGCTTGCTGAGATTGTTGGTCCTTTGTTGAAGTTGGATGCTAAGCTTGCTGACGCGGATGCTATTTTCGTTGCTTCCGAGGGCATCAATTCTGCCGCTTACCGGAAGGGATTGGGTCTTCCGCTATACGCGCAGGCTACCGATGCGATTTCGATCGACAGCGTTAGGGCCTACAAGGATGCTGTCTACACCAAGTCCAACCTTGCTATTGTTGCCTCGGGCGCAGATATTTCCACACTCTCTGACCTCATCAGCACTTACCTTGAGACGTCCTCTGTTGGAACCGCGTCGAGCACCCCCACTTCCACATTCTATGGCGGTGAGCTCCGAATTCCTTCCACTGCCGGCAATGTACTCAGTTTCGGCTACGCGTCAGACGTTTCCCCTACCTTCAACGTCCTCGCTTCCGTTCTCGGCGGGGCTTCCAGCATAAAGTGGTCGTATGGCGCGTCCCTCCTCAGCACTACCGCCGGCAAGGCCCACGCCAAGGTCACCTCTTACAATGGCTCGAGCCTACTCACTATCTCTGCCACAGGTTCGCCAGCTGAGGTCAAAAGCGCCGGTACTGCCGCCGTCGATGCTCTCAAGACTATCGCCGCTGGCGTCAGCCCCGAAATCTTGAAGAAGGGTATCGCAGGTGCGAAGTTCGACGCTCTCTACGCTCTCGAAGGCCCTGCTGGCCTTGCTAGCATCGGCAAGTCCCTTTTAGCCTCCGGCAGTGTGCCAGCTGCGTCCAGCATTGTTGCCGAGATTGAAAGTGTCACTGCAGACTCTGTAAAGAGCCTCGCAGAGAAGATTTTGTCAGAGAAGATCGCTGCAGTCGCCGTCGGAAAGGTGTCAGAATTGCCATATGTCGACGAGTTGGGATTGAAGGCGTAAGCCGGACGGAACGAAAGAATTTGAATCCAAAATGAAACAGGTTTTATGTCAGCAGTTTATTTAAACTGGTGAGGCGCATTGTTCTGCAATGAACGGGTTACATTGAAATAAATATCTGTAATAGATGTAATATAAGGCAGTTGTAGGTGATCGATGAATCGCTGTTTGTTAAAAATTGACAATAACTACGCATTTTAATTACGTATCTTCCATATGAGTCAAATGTTATACAGCTATGCATTCATGTTTATCTATTTTATAATTTACATCATAGACCGGTCAGCATAGACAATTGCAGACAAAATATTACAAATTGTCTTCGGCATCCTCGGCATCCCAATCTCTCTCGCGCCAATCGTCTTGGATCATGGCCATATGTTCAACCGCGAATCCACAGCTTCGTAGCCAATAACACTCTTGCTCCGAAATAGCTTCGCAGTTGTTCAAAACCAGAATCTTAATGGACGTTAATGGTGTCGTGTCTGCAACCAGGCTATCCGCATTCGCCTTGATCCGCTGGCATAGTTCCTCCACAGTCAAATACGACCCGTTATCCGCCCTCGCCTTGCCACCGATCAGCCACGCGATGCCTTTAATCGTGACCCGCGTCATCGACAGGTCAATAACCTCCAAATGCTTGAGCCCGTGGAAGTGCTCGATTACCGAATCTTTGACATCCTCGTTCTCAGCCAAATCCAAGAATCGCAGCTCGGGACATAAATCAACCAGCTGCGCAGCCAACGGCCGGGATTTTTGCGAATTACATGCGCTCGTGAGCGTCGCTGACTCCTTTTGTCCCCAGAATGGGTAGCCCAGCGAGGCGCCCATATCAAAGCGTAGAAACATAGACCCACGTAAGCTTAGACTCTTGAGCTTTTGAGGATCGCACCTTGATAATGTGCCAAGTAATTCGTCGTTCGACAAGCTCTCGCTAAATGAAACTTCTAACGTCTCCAGACTTTCATATTCGTTTAAAATCACGGCGTCGGCGTCGCCGGTTGTTGCATCGGAGTAGTGCGTGCTTCCTTTTACGTGCTTCACCGTCCTCGGGATCATGGGCGTTTGCCGCAGTTCGAATGTCTTGCACGATGGCGGTAATATTGGAGTTTTGTTCATATTCGTGTGCGAGAATCTAACGGTTTCGAGTTTCGAATTGTGCCGTAGATCGAGCCGGCGGAAGTTATAACTGTCGATTGGTCCAGCAAAATCAGGTCGATCATCAAAACCATCAAAATCCCGTCCAAACCAGCTACGCGCGTAAACATCGTATGGATTATGCACTTCAAATGGATCGACAAGTCCACCTGTATCGTATTCCATCGAAAACTCGTCATCAGAGTAGAAATCGTTTTCCGTGATGCGTACGCTGACGCACGATAACCGCTCTAGATTTGGGAACAACCGGAGCAAGTGATGGAAGCCTTCTGGATCGATAACTACTTTCAGGTACGTTGATGTCTCTGGGTCGAATACATCGCGAACGCTAACACCTCCTGGATGACCAGCTTTGATTCTCGGACTTCCGCCGAGATTGAAGATTCGGATCTGATCCAACGGAACATATGAAGCATCAGACGGGGTCGGTATGTCCATAAACTGAATGAACATATAGTCTTCACCATGACGAATATCGTGATAACAGTCCAATATGTAGAGATTGGGAAGGTTCCCATTCAGTAATATATGAATGATTGGTGACAAGGAATACGCGGATACTCGCAGAATCTCCAGCTTTGAGAGCACATTCAGCGTTGCCGTACCAAACGAATGCCAATTGTCAAACGTATATCGCTCGCCGGATTCGATGCTCAAGTACCGTAAACTGCTCTCCCCAATATTAACAATATTCTTCATGGTCCATTTTGTCTTCGTCTTCGACTTGTGTCGATTTTCATAGCCTCTAGAGACCAGATGCTTTAAAGTAAGTTCGCTCCAAGACACGGTATCCGTAGTCGTGCGCAGACAAAACTTCTTAATATGCCCTTTCGAAATACTGTAATATCCGCGCATCAAGTTCACGGTCACGCCAAAGGGCTTCGTGAATCGGAAATCGAGTGTCGTCCACAATTCTGGAGTATTCAGGATCACGACGCGCCAAGACCTACAGACGCACTGCACACGGACAAGTTGTCGGAATGGTAGATACTTCAGCACGCGCTGGAATAGCTCTAGCGGCAATCGCTTTTCTGGATCTTTGGTCTTGGCATTTTCTTTTTCCCGCGAATCGATCACATCTCGCAATGCCTAGTTTGCGGATGAGTATTTACCTGAGATGTCAATGGACAGGATAAACTAACCTTCCAAATATTCTCCTGCTGCAAAGCACTCTTTATACCAAGTGTCAAAACTTCAACGGCTGCGACGTTATCCTTCAGTCCCATATGAGCTTTTGCAGCAAGTATATAGCCCTGTAATGCATAAACATCATAAGTGTTAGTAACATTGCCTCACCAATGCCAAATGTACACATACCTCCGCATTCACTTTCGTACTCGCTATAAGTTCCTTCGCAGTTGTCAACGCGTCATCAAACTGCTTTGTCTTCAATAGTGACAAAGTAAGCTTCTCAAGAAGATCGACGTCCGCAGGCGCATGAGTGAGTCGCGATTCGTCCAAGACCTGGAACATATCAGACTTTCACCCGCAAAACATACAACCAGTTCTTACAGATGTATAATGAGCAACAGCACTGTTGTAATCTTTTTCTGCAAAATTTTTGGCTGCCTGCTCGCGATGTGTGAGTTTGTCATGCATAATCATCGGCCGATCTGTCCTCATGAAGGATGATGACGACGCCATTGTAATTACTGCCCATAAATCAATATCCTCGTCTGCAAGACTACCAAAGCTCCAAAACAAACGACAATGCTGGTTGTGAAGAGCAGAAAAATTCGCATTCGAATTGTATCTTGCAGTTATCTGGAGCTGCAGTATCCACCATATTGGATAGAAAAAATGGTAACCCTTACCCGCAGAACAGCGGATACAAATTACATGTCCGCTCCTTGATTATTAGTTCCAATCCTGACTCTAGACTTGCCAATTCCTACAATCAGTATAGTATTTTATTTCCCGCATCCTATTACATCATGAACTCATAGTCAATACAAACATGGGCGAAAATCCAAAAATATTTATTCGATCGATCAAATTACATACAGGGTCAAATCAACTCGAAATGCAAAAAAAGTAAACCATTGTAATGTTCAACCTTCGATATAGTAGTTCAAGATGATGGCTGCCAAGAGACCGACGCAAACAATGATGGGACCGACTGGACTGTCGAGATGCTTACCGCTGCGCATCTGAATAGCTTTGACACGATGCATATAGACACCATATCCCCAGCATCCACAGAATATTGTCAATATGAAATAGGTATAGGCAAGTCTGTGAGCGACCCTATTGTATTTACCGGCCGCGTTGTAAAGGCCGAATGTGAGAGCCGAGAGAAGGACGGTGACCTGCAACCACTTGTTGAATGTACGCTCGTTCGCAAGCCATACCTTGGGCTCTACCATAACCTGCCCAGACTGGGTAAGAAGACGCTTCGGCCGCTCGACGCCAGGAGGAAGCTTGAATGCCTTATCGGAAGCTTTGCGGTGGCGCTTGAACCAGGACTTGGACGCACGCGAGCGTGTCTTTCCGTGCCTGCGGCTGCGCCGGCGGCTGCTAATGCCGACTTCTTCGACGTCATCTTCATCTGAAGACGATGAGCTTTCGTCTTCCTCGTCCTCGTCACTATCTCCCCGAATAATTTGCTGATGCTCCCGATCAGCCTCGTCGACGAAGCTGCGCAGAGAAATGGCGATGGACTCCTGTCGTCCGTGCCTTCCTGATTGTTCGCCGACAGCCGCCAGTAACGAAGCAACCGCGTCATTGCCTGTTGCACCTAGCGCAGGAGACGAGCTTAAGGCCTTCAATGACAGATCTAAAGGCTGATCACCAAATTTCTTGCGATTCAACTCCTCAGCGTAAGCCTGTTCGGGGTCCCGGCGAATATCCTTTTCAAGTTCAGACAACCAATACGGCAGGACATTGATGTATTCCTCATCATCAAATAGCATCGAGACACCATGCGCAAACTTGGAGAACTTGGGAGCTTCCTTGACGAGATGACTCGACATCAGGTCCTTAACCCACGAAGGTCGAATCTTCTTGTCCCCGGCTCGCATGGCAACTTTGATATCCAAGACAGCGTACGGGAAACGTGAAATCTCGCCAGTGCGGATGGTCTTGAATGGATGCTCGAGACCCATGTCATCGATGTCATGCCGGTGCCAGTCTTCAGGATCACGGATAGGTCGGGTAGAGTCCAACGCATCTTCGCGAATCAAGTCAATATCGTTGTCAATGCTTATGCGAACGCGGTCATCATCTGGAATCTGGAATGCTGTTCTGGAGTAGACAGCGCGAAGAGCGGGCTGCAAGTTGTTGGCACGGATGTAGCTCTGAATATCGGCAACAACCTTTTCAAATTTCTCGACTTCTGCCGCTGGTGCGTTACGCTCACGCATTTTTCGAATGGTCTTCTCCATGGAATATGTACCATCAATAAAAGATTTGACGTATTTTTCCTTAATAGGGATGCGCTGCTCCTGCACAACGTCTTTGTCGTCGGGATCGACAAACTTGCGCTCGATAAAAATCTCGGGGTGGCTATTGAGTTTGCCATACCATCGTAGCCGCACAGACGAAGCTGTTTCTCGAGACTCAAGCTTCTCGAGATAGAGCTGGAAGTCAGGATTATCGAAATAAAGTGTAGTGATGGTGGGGTCAGGCGTAGATAAGTTCAAAATTTTGTTGGACTGAGGGTTGTAGATGAGGAGTGGTAGATGACGAAGAATGAATGTCTTGACTTCCATGAGATTGTCGGGATGAACCCAGACTGTGCAAGCAGTTAGAATTATTGTATTACCATGTCATGATATATGGCTCACATTTGAAGAATTTGAATGTTGTCGTAGCAGACGAGGTAGGGGCCTGCGACAACGTACCAGATGGTTGCAGCTCTTGGTGAAGGCCAGCCTTGTGATCACGAACATAGACATAGAGTGACGACAGCTTGTACAAGATCGGCGAGTAGTTTTCTGAGTTGAATGGTAAAGCGGCCAATCGGACCTGCAACAGTGGTCTCACGGAATATTTACTGTAGAGACGATCGTGCTTCTTGACGATCTTGAAGAAACCGGTGTAATTCAGGCGCGTAAATTTCTCGAGCTCCTGGGCTTCGGCGAGAGTACGGTCGAGCTCCTCTTCAAATGAGTCAAAGTCGATTTGAGCGGACGCAGAGTCGTCGATGTCAGAAGGAATTCGCGCTTCTATAGCTGCAAGTTTGTCTTTCAGGTCCGCGTACTTGTGAGACTCAAATTCATAAACCTTCTCAAGCTCGGCATCCAGCGCTGCGACAAAATTGCTTTCGTCCTTTTCTGTCCATAGAACGGGATTGCGACGATCTTTCGGTGTGGAACGACCAGAATGGTTATCGTTCTCCTTGAGCAGGCGCTTGAGACGCTCGTAGTCGATGTACCACGTCGCCCAGGGCTTGTACATCTCGTTCGCAAGCTTAACGCCAAACAACATCTTGATGGCCCCAAGTTGGTGTAGGAAATAGTGTAAATGGAAATAGAGTGTAGTATTGGGGTCTCGGATCAGGAATGCGAGTTTAAGAAATACCGAAAGAAAGACGAGACGAAGACGAGACTGAGGTTGAGAGATAGTAGTTGCAATCTCAACTACGCCGCACGTTGAGAATTCTCTTCTAAGCTGGAGGCTCGATAGCACGTGATGTCCAAAAGGTACAAACTATACCTACGAATGGAATTTTCTACTTCCATACATGCATTTTTGGCTGAAGCCTTTAGGTGGCTGGCTTTGATCAATTCTAACGTTAGTAAAGTTGGTGTTTAGCCAATTGCCGTCATCAGCCAGAAACGTGTGGGCATCAATTGGAACTTTCACAACCGCTGCTCTTGGGCCATATCATATTTTATTTTATCGGTATGCAAGCGAAGATCGCATATTTAGACCCACACTCAAGATCTTAGAAGCAAGCATTATCATGGGCAGGTGTTTAATTTATCCCTACAATTTATATGAAATCCTTAGTCTAATTTATCATCCTTTTTCTTCCACTGTTTTCGTAATATTTTGTACTTTGTTCCTCGCAATCGATTCGATTTACCTCCACCCAATTCCCTAGTTAATGGGCGAAATTACCGATATTCAATTTCAACGGATATTAATACCGTCCTCTGAAGATTACTCCTAAATGGGCTCAACTTGCAATTTGCTGCTCGGCATTTTGCGCGATCGGAAAAAAGTGGTTCGCACTGGACTGCCGTTCACTTCTGCACAGACATAACTGTGTAGGAAATGAGTTCAGTGGAATTATGTTTGGCGTAGGATAACTGTACTATCCCCTCAGTTGTCAGTAAAACATACTGCATATAATGATTGTATATTAAATATTCAAACGGATCGACATATGACATCGCATGATAAACAAACACAGCTAATGTACACAGTATACAAAATTCAAAAACCATGACTTGGCATATCCTCATGCAGTCCCAGAGACAATATCACATAATATAATACAAGCTTTATACAATGATCTGGTATGGATTCATACACGAGTGCTTCATACTCGTGTCAATGCGTTGGCATGCCTCAAACTACGTTGCCATCTCAAAAAAGTGATAATCGCTGCCACTAAAATGATATCAATTGCTATTCGCTTCGTAAAACGCTAAACAGAATCATTCATTCAGTTAATGCACTAAATCAAGTCATACATGCAGAGCGAACATACCCACAAGTTTAGAGCTATCCAAAATATCGTTACTCGCCAGCCTCTGCCTTTGCGTGGACTCGGATCATCTGCCTTGTGCCTTAGATGTCTAAAACTAGGCATCCTGCTTAAGGACTGTGACGGAGTAGACGGTGCTGTCACAAAAAAGGTCTTGCGACTGGCCGTCCCGGTAACTAATGCCCTTAAATGACTGACTTGACTAGCAAGGTTATCCATGGCTGCCAAAATATCTTTCTGCCACGTGACAGACTCGTCGTCCTCTTCATCTCCAGATTCCCCTTTTACGACCTCATTGCCTTCCTCACGACTAGCCTTGGCCGCCAAAGCCGAGGTTTCAGTCAGTCTAATCGACGTCGTCTCGTTTACGCGGCTAAATGAGGCGGTAGAGGGGTACTTGGGCTGATTCTGCAATAATATAGAACTAGGCGAAGGCGGAGACTCCGTTTCCACGTCTTGCAGATCCTTCACTTGATCCCACAAAAACTGCAGCTCCGAAATCAGCTCGCGTGACTCTGGTGAAGAACTAGCATATTTCCTCATGGTCTACATGGCATAGTTAGCACTTGCCGCATATGTCGTGAATCAGAAGCACATACGTCGAGTAAGAACGGTATGTATCGTCGCTTTGCGTCAGTCTTGCGCAGACCTCGCTGTGAATACCAGGCGTCCCTAGACGAAAGATTCAAACATTAGCTTATCTTCTTACCAACAGTCGTTCACGTCTCCAGCTCATCTTGGCTTAACTACAGAGTAAAGAAATCATACCACTTCTTTCTAGCGGCTTCATCTTCTTCTCGATCACCCCTAGGCCGCTCCATCAACACGTCGACATCTCCCTCTGCATTTCGGGCAGAGTCAGCCATTTCTACCCATAACCGTCGACATAGTTTAAACGTGAGAAGACATACCGGTTGCCTGCTTGTATAGACCGTATAAATGTATTCTATCTTCTATCGGCGGCCGCTGAATTGGAGTCGCATGTATCACTTTCGGATTAGATAGAGCTCGAATGGTGTTTCCAGCCTGGGCAAAAACACGATCTATATGAGTGTAAATGATATCTTCTAGTTAATCAGACGCACGTAAATTATACCTATAGAATCTGCCATAGTCTATTATTGTAGTGAGCGTAAGGATTATTGTGAATTTTGCGGGGCCAGATAGGCTCGGTCTGCTTTCATGTGTGGGGCAACAACTGTAGGTGTTGCGGGGGGCCGCGGTACAAAGGCGCGGCGCACATAACGATGACGTATCTGACGATTGCGACAATTGCAGTTAGAATCGATCTGTTATTTCATGACGAAATTACAATGAGTAAAACATTTCTATCTTTCTTGATCTATTTTTCAATTAGGCACCAAGTACACGTTGAAAACTAGTACTGATACAATATCATTGAATAACAGTCATGTACACCATCAAGAAGTAATACAAACATGGAAACAATCTCAATCTCGACATAATGCGGCTAAGGCGCTAACGTTCGAAAAACATATTTGCATTCTTCTAGGGTAGGTATATTTATCAATGGCGCATCAAGGAATATGCATTCGGCTCTCTAACTAATTGAATAATGATTTGATCGGGCAGATGTAGGCAGAACAGCTTCTTACAGGCTAGAATTAGCACGTTTCTATCAAATGTCCACGTGCCTGAGCATGCCGTTAGAGCTGACATTCGAATTCAGTAATTCTCTCTCGATGTAGTATGTTGTTGTTGTTGTATCATATCAAATTGTGCTTGTTTTGGAAAATAAGAATAGGGGCTTAAATCAGGCCGAAGTCGGCTCACAAAATCACGGCTCCATACTCGAGTGCACTGCCTTTATTAAACCATACAAACTGGCGCCTACATTATGTAACGCAGAGCACTTGCTACAATTAAGCAGTTAACAAAGTCTAAATTATGTCAATAGTTCTTAGAAATTATGTTCAAGAAGAGAATTGCGTGATAAATGCGGCCTGCTACGTCCAAACTCAATGAGCCCCCGGAGAAAGACAAGCCTCAAGTAATAATTTGTTACGGAGGCTGAATGGCAGTTTCATTGGGTACGGCGGAATGCGTCATCGAGTGGGCTCGTTATAACACACTGCGATTACTAAATAATAACATATAGAAAATTCGCAACCCGAATTAATTAAAAACAGTTGTTACTTGCTGCGAGTGGGATAGTATATACATAAAGTGCGTACGTTTGAGGGCTAAAGAGGAGCGAGTACCTCGCTAACCCCAGCAAGGAAACCGTCGTGGCAAAGTTCTGCATCCTCACCCTTCCACATTCTTGAATCCGGTTCGCCAATCCACGACCACCAACACAACGTCTACTTCTTGCAATTCATAAGGCGTAGACAAGATCAATTGTCGCCGACTAGCAGCTACTAGCCAGATGCGGTGCTCTCGCACTTCTGCCTTGAGACGCTGTGCCTCGACGTTTTTGCTCGTCGGCCTGATCCTCTTTTTTCTCGACTTTGCCGAGTCTACAAAGAACGGTAGTGACCGAAGGCAGAGCGCAGCAAATCTTGTGACCTCTCGAACGCAGCAATCGTCGATATCTACTGTTGAAAGTGCAAATGACGGAAATGGCCACAAACCTCCTACAGGACTAACGGAACAACGTCTTCTCGCCGACTGGAAACTTGCAGATTTTTTACTAGTTGCGACTGTCGACGGATCGCTGTACGCCTGTGAGCGCGATACTGGGTTGGAACTATGGAATTTACGGGGAGAGGAATCTGTCGTCAGGGTTTCTCCAAAGGAGCAGAACAGCGAGAAGAAATCCGCTGAGGATGATCTAACCTGGATTGTAGAGCCGTTAGACGACGGTGCTCTCTATTATTTTACCTTGGACACTGGTCTTCAGGTACGTATCCTTTGATCTTCTGTGAGCGAGAGGTGTGCTCACAATCCTTTAGAAGTTACCCATATCTGTTCGAGATTTAGTATTGCAGTCTCCATTTACGGCGGATGACAAGTATTACACGGGATCTCGAGAGACGACCTTGTATTCGGTTAACGCTCGTACTGGTAAGGTGGTGAAAGTGTACGGCTTTGGATCAAGTACTGGTCTCTGTCGTCGCAAAAGTTTGGACGATTTTGATGAGGACGACTGGAATGAAGCGCTCGCTGATCAGGAGACGTTTATGGTTGGCCGAACAGGTAAGACGGCTTTCTTGGTTACGCGGTTTCTTGTTCTGTGCGTTGACAATATTACAGAATATCGACTTCAGATTCAGTCAAAAACTGGGGTGGTCTGGAATGTGTCATATTCAACGTGGGGCCCCAACAACATGGATAAAGATCTTATTAGCCAGCACACCAGTAGCCTCGACGACCTTTATGTGGTTGCTATGCATGATGGTGTGATTGTCGGAGCGGACCAGTATAACAAGACCAGAAGATGGGCTCGAGTTCTCCCATCACCGGCTATAGCTACTTTCGACGTTCTCTCACCGTACGATGATTTCGATAGACGTAATGATCAATTGATTGTTCTTCCGCAGCCGAAACTCCATGACACGAAGTACGAATCAAGCGCTGACTCTATATCGACATTCGTTAATCGAACAAGCGACGGTGGCTGGTATGCCCTCTCGGCACAGTATCACCCTTATCTCGTTAAGACGGCGCCTTCGGCTCCATGGAATCTCGGAGTCTTTACGCTTCCTAGCGAAGATCAGCATCCATTGATCGGAGTTCATGATGGCAAGCGATTGCGAGATCGCATACCACCGCTGCTCGGCATCGATCCACCGTCCACTGAACGACAATTAATTGGCTCGAATCCGAGTCTGATGGCTACTTCTGGCAGACTAGCTTCACTGTCGATACGTGATGTTATCGATATCGGATTCGTTATTTTGCTATTAGTTGCCGCGTATCTCTTCTTGAAAATCAAACGTGTCAGAGAATTGATTTCCTCCCAACTAGCGCTGCCTAGAGATGATAAGTTGGAGAAGCTAGGTGCCCCCCCAAACGAGGCTCCTCCGCAATCAGAAATTCTGGAAATCGTGGATGTGCAGAAGAAGCAGGACACAACAAAACCGGTTGTCGGACTTTCTTCTAATGACACTGCCGAAGAAACTGTAGCGACCAACTATGCTGACAATGTCCAGACACCGGTGAAGAAACGAAAGCGCGGAGCACGGGGAGGAAGAAGGAATGGCAACGGAGGCGGAAATAAGGATGCCGACAGGGAAGTTAAGAGTGCGGTTGTTGTGGATGATCATGCGAAAGGCAAGCCAGCTGAAGATTCTCGTTTGCGAATACGAAATGTTCTTGAATCAGAATATAACGACCACGAGTCTGGCTCTTCGTATGAGGTAAACTCTCTTGAAGTTACAGACGTTGTGCTCGGTTATGGCAGTCACGGTACAGTTGTCTACAAAGGCACCTTCGAAAGAAGGGAAGTTGCTATTAAGCGGATGCTGCTTGATTTCTATGACGTTGCGTCCCACGAGGTGTCGCTACTTCAAGAGAGCGATGATCATCCAAATGTTGTTCGATACTTCTGCAAACAGGAAAGCCAGAAGTTTTTGTACATTGCGTTAGAGCTTTGTCCGGCAACGCTGCAGGATGTAATCGAAAGACCGTCGGATTTTGCTGGCTTGGTTTGCCGAATGGATCCTCCGAAAGTTCTCTATCAAATTGCAAATGGGCTACAGTACCTGCATTCTTTGAAGATCGTTCACAGAGACATAAAGCCCCAGAATATTCTTGTCGCTCCTCCAAAGCAACGGGACAACTCAGGACCTGCGCGACTGTTAATATCCGATTTTGGATTGTGCAAGAAACTTGAGGGCGACCAGAGCAGTTTCCGCGCTACAACTGCTCATGCCGCAGGGACCTCTGGCTGGCGAGCGCCGGAATTGCTTACAGACAGCGATGAATCTGGCGGTGGAAACGGGTCAAGTAGTCACACGATATCGCCCGGCAGCGCCAATACAGGATCGACCTCCGAGCCGGCTGTCATTGATACGCTTTCAAACAGACGTGCTACGCGAGCCATTGATATCTTCTCGCTTGGTTGTGTATTCTACTATGTGTTGTCGAACGGGTCGCATCCGTTTGGCGACAGATATATGCGCGAGGCAAATATTATTAAGGGAGACTACAGTCTCGACTATTTGGAGGCACTAGGATACCAAGGCATCGAAGCAAGGGATCTGATAGAGCGTATGCTCGATCGTGATCCGAAGAAGAGACTAACGGCACATGATGTGCTTATGCATCCATACTTCTGGTCTATGCAGAAACGGTTAGACTTCTTATTGGAAGTATCTGATCGGTTTGAGATCGAACAGCGAGACCCGCCAAGTGAGCTTTTGGAAGAGCTAGAATCAGACCCGGAGCATGTCGTATACAATGATTGGTACAAGCGATTAGACAGAAGCTTAATTGAAAATCTCGGAAAGTACAGAAAATATCACACTGACAAAGTTCTTGATCTTTTGAGAGCGCTGAGGAACAAGGTATGCTTAAGTTATTATTTCATTTGTGGGGAGATGCTTAAGTTCTTAGAAACATCATTATCAAGACCTTCCGTCGAACGTTCAAGCGGCACTAGGCAGCGTGCCAGACGGTTTTCTTGCATATTTTTCGCAACGATTTCCGAACCTTCTCATGCACGTTTATTACGTTGTCAAAAATAATCTGCAAGACGAGCCACATTTCAGACCGTACTTCACGGTCGCAACGCCATAATCTATAAAGTCATTTTACCGGCCGGGTTAGGAACATATTTGGAAGGAGTATTGCTATTTGTTTTAATCTGGAACGGCGTTATTTGTTGTTTTATTATGCTTACGGGAAAGTGGACCCTGGGACAGATATATATTCGGAGCGATTCATCATGTCAGGGCGTTCGTTTGTATTATACATTTGCTTGATTATAGTCAGGCAAGATTTTTGTATGGATTAGATGATGGTGTAGGCTGGAAGCTTATTCGCACTAAAATAATATTATATCTATCTGTCAAGACTTCTTGAATTAGGCCACTCTTAGAGATCGTAGAGTTGTGCATTGTTGTAATGTTACATCCTCATCTATGACAATCCCCTGATGCGAATCAGGTCAGGACCCTGTCCAACTCTTACAAGTGAACCGTGAACGACACACTATCACCCTAACCCATCACGAATTCACCGAAGTCGATGGTTTTTCAAAAACTTACATATTACCTTCGACGTAGCAGCATATCTTTGGCAATTTGAGTAACACGTAATCGGTTCTTGTTTGCGATGGATACAGATACAGTTCTTCCGGTCATTGACATTTCGAATCCGACGGCAGAGACCGGGCAAAAGTTGTATGAGGCCGCGTCTACGTTAGGGTTCGTGTTTATTGAGGGCAGTGAATTCACTTCTGATGAGATAAATGATATGTTTGCGTTGGTATGTCTCATGAGATATGACATTTCACATGCACTGGAGATATGCTAACTACGTGGCGCGTTAGTCTAAGGAGTTTTTCTCGCAGCCCTTTGACGAGAAACAGAAGTATGCTATTTCGGAGGCTAATCGAGGATATTCGTGCCTGAATCGAGAAGTGTATGTATCTTGAGCATTCACTTGTTTAGTGTCGTACGTATTAACAACGTCTTGTATAGGCTGGACGCGACCGAAAAGCGAGGAGATCCTAAGGAGTAGGATATCTTACCACTAGCGTCAGATCATGCGGGCGCGGCGCTAACAGTGCTAATAGAGCCTTTAACTTTGGCCAATTCAAAGACGACAAAGCAATCCAACCACTGCCACCAACTTTCTCCAGGTTCGAGCAAGATCTTGCAGAGTTTTCAAAGAAATGCCACGCGACTTGCCACAAGCTGCTGGATTTGCTCGCCGTGGCATTGAAAATCGATCCCGCCCAGGGAGGTGCGGAATGGTTTTCCTCACGGCATGATTTGAAGCAAGTTAGTGGGAGTATACTACGGTTCTTGTATTACCCTGCGGTTCGCAATGGTGATAATGAGAATGAGATTCGTGCTGGCGCGCATACGGATTATGTATGTAGTTGGTGATATTGATGATTGTCGTGGGACTGACAGTATTATTAGGGATCTATGACGCTATTGTTCCAGCGTGCAGGAGAGGAGGGATTGGAAGTATTGTCACCTATTACGAACGAGTGGATTGCCATTCCTGCTCTACAAGCCAAAGACAGCAAGTCGTGTCCTCCTATCGTCGTCAACATTGCTGGTGCGTGGATTCGTCTTTACGCAGCTGAGTTTACTACAATCACGCTAACATCTACTTGCTTACAGATCAATTAAGTTTTTGGTCAGCCAACGTTTTGAAATCCGCAGTCCACAGAGTAAAATTCCCACTCCATCAAGTTCGTAGCGGACTCGATCGCTACTCAATGGCATACTTTTGCCACCCGGCAGACGATACATTGTTAGAACCCGTACCGTCACCTATCATCCAATCACTCGAAGGCGCAAAGAACGGCGATGAAGTCTTGACCGCTGGTGAACATCTCACTCGACGTCTCGCAGCCGCGTACAGCTGGAAACAATAGATTTTGCTCGCCTATAGTGTTTACACTAGAATATTAGATGTAGCTTTGTTATTGGCATGAATAATTACTAAATTTCTGGTTAACTTACTTAAAATTGGTTAAGCAGTTTGGAATGCCACATGTGCACGTGATTATATTTAAACCCAAACCCAATGCTCATTCGTCCCCACTAGTAAGCTACGTTCTCGGAAAGGCACGCATAAATCTGAATAAACCAAATTTATTACTTTAATACTATCTGGGAACCTATAGACTCAGTCCATACTTTGTAGTAGCTTGGGAGGCGCACTAGTGTTGAGTAGAAAGCGTACGGGCGGGATACTGTGCCAAAAAATTTCATGCATGAACAAAAACACTGAAACTAAAGCACCATCATTCCCCCAACTCCCCACGTCGTATTTCAAGCCTTGGCTAACCTTTTTTAACGACGTTGTGACAAGAAAAGATTTACTAAGACATGTCATTTCAGAGATCGAACAATCGCAGGACAGGTGGTGGAGGTCGAGTCATGAAGAACGCGGGGCGAGGGAGAAATGGATTTCGACCTCGGGAAATCGTGTTCGATTCGGAAGCTAGAGAGTACGTCTACGAAATGATTCTGTGGATTTTGGATTCCCAGTCTATAAGAGATGCTGATATGGGGGTTGCAGACAGTATTTAACGGGATTTCATAAGCGCAATGTCGAGAGGAAGGAAAAAGCTTCTGAACGCGCGAAGGAACATGAGCGCCGGGAGAAATTGGAGGAACGTCGGGCAGTATGTTTGACTGGTAGTAAACGAGAAAAAGGTGTCCTAACGACTTACATAGCTTCGTGAGCAGCGGAAAAGAGAGATTGATGAGAAAGTGCAGTTGGCAAGCGCGATGTATAAAGGTAAGTGTTAAATCTCGCCCAGATGGTTTATGCTTGATGTTGCGCGCTGACGTTGCGCAGAACAATTGCATGATTCAGAACTAGAAGGGTCAGGAGATGAATCTGGATCTAAGGACGAAGAAGAGTGGTCGGGAATTGTTGATTCGGACAAGGAGGACGCTGCGGGTGTGACGAACGACCTTGCCAGCATTCTGAAGGGCGGCGACAAGGTTCGACATGTTCAGAAATACGAGAGTGACCCGACGAATGGGGATGAACCCAATGACTTGATTAATGGCGAAACTACAGTTATTATTGAAAATTACGATACAGACGAGCCGAACCAGAGGAACCAAAGCGGAATTGAAAAGAATCCTTCAGATGACCAGTCAGAGGAGGTATTAAGGAAGAGCCTGCTGAGAGTGCGTATTAGTCGTATGCGGTACAGACAAAGACATACTAACAACAATTGCAGGCCGCATTCTATGCGGAGCGGGTCAAGAAGATTAATAGTGGCCGACCAGTAGCTGCAAAGAAGCCAAAAAAGAAATTCAGATATCTCACTTCACAGGAGCGGAAAGCCAATGCCAGGAAAGAAAGAGCGAGAAATAAGCCTAGGACTACTAAATAAATCTTTTGGGCATTGGTATATCATAGACTGCATATTGGATTCGGATAATGTATAAATAATATTAAATAAAAGTGTTGCCACTATGAAAGAACCGTCATATACCCTATATACACAATGATATCATACAACTCAAAATCCAAACAAGATGTGCAATCTATGCCACTAAAGTTGATCCAATTTCCACATATATAATAAAACTTGTTATTTCCAAGCAATGACATGGTATTATCTAATCTTTCGCTTCATGCAATCCAGTTCCCGCTTCGCTCATTGCCAGGGGCAGGCGTCCTGACCCTGTAGTTCTAATCCACTCGGTCTCTATGCGCAAAAACAGCCATACCCAGCGTCTCAAGAGTTCCATCATTTCAAGTGCAAAGACACCGCCTTCTTGCTTGTTAAAAAAGTACAGGTGTGGTGACACCTTCAGACTCCATGTGAATCTAGCCCGCGGACATTAGCACAACTCATTAAGTGATGTTAAGCCTCATACCGCAAGATAAAATCCACAAACACCGCTGCGTAATAAATGTATGGTGAGGGGAAGTACAATATTGAGCGCAATCCTTTGTGCGGCAGGTTCGCATTCTTAGACGAGACCTTGAACATCGTGAGGTCCCAATCTTTAGTTACATCCCAGTAGAACGAGTACAGAGAGTTGACAACCATACACAGAACCCTGGTGCATTTATGTCAGCCGCGTAGCAATACCGCAATGTGATTAACAGAGCATACCATAGGTTATAAAGCGTCAATGCACCGAGGAAACTTCCATTGTCGGATTCGGAATATGTTCTCTGCACAGCGGAAAGGATAATGACGGGGAAAGTGGTTATATATTTTACAGCGTTGAGCAAATGCGTAGTCTCTCGAGCACCGCTCCGTAGGTAGTCTGTCAGGCATTGACGTAGTCGGATTATATACGGGATAGCTATTATCATAGGGACGACGTACTTCCCGCCGCAGGTCCTATCTGGCATTGACGCGACTGATTTGTGAGAGAAGACCATGCAGGTCATGACCCACATGTCGCCAATGACCTTTGTGTAGGAAGTGAGCGCGTCAGCGACAAGGATATCTGCAAATCTAGTATCACGATCGAGTCCACCAAACATGATTCTGCGCAGAGTTCTCAAAAATCGGTACCTGCCGGACCGATGAAAGGCGATACCGGGATAGAAGAATATGGCAGGAACGGCAACAAAGCATGATAGTGCTAGTATATCTAAACCCAAGAATGCCAAATATGTGGACCCGTTCGATGCCATCCAAAAGAGGGTGGCACTGATCGCATAGACCATGGTCAGGATTCCAGCCACCTCGTACACTGAGCGATATAAGGGAGGTCCTGATCTTTGCCGGTTAAACCGTAACAATGACTCGACATCGATACGAAGTTTTGTGAGATATTGTAGCGTTATTGCCCAAGCCCAGACGCCTTATTAATATCGTTAGTCACACCGACGGCGCGTCTTTTGTGGCAGACAAACAAATACCTATTATAAAGGTTGACACCGCTCGGTAAGGCAGAGGAAAATATGCGCTGAACAGGGCATCGACAGGCAGTTCGACAACTTGTTCGACTACCTGTTCTTGGTCCATGCTGGCTTGTGCAAATGGTCGCGTTCCAGCTGTGATACCGGCTTGTAAATTAGTCGCGCTGCGCTGCTCTACGATGTCTAAGCAAATATTCCCTACTCCTGGCGGACCTCGGTCGGGACATAATAGCCAAATAACGGCCCAGATTGAGAGAGAAAAGAAAGAAAGCGTATAGTTGATAGTGACAACCTTTAAACGAACTCTGGCGCAGCTGCGACACCAAAGGATGCCATCCGGCGGCGCGGCTTTCGCAGCTAAATTCAGTAATTGGCTAACCGATTACGTACTAGCGATAGGCGCCATTTGCTGCCTCTCAGGGGTACCCTTGCCCTGGGTACGAATCGCTCATAATAGTGTCAGATTAGCCCGCGGTTCTCCGCTTTCTAATCGAACGTTGTGCAATCAATCAATCACCTTTGGGACAGCTATATCTTTATATACAGCTGTTGCTTAGGAGGCCAAAATGGCGTCGTCATCAGAGTCTGTTAAAAGGCATTCGTCGACTGACATATTTTCGTTCGCGTCTGCCGCCGATATTAGTAAGTTTCTCAACGAATCGTCCGAAGTTTTATGTATACTTACAACAGATGGTAGTTCGATCGAGTCAGAAAGATGATTACGTGGAATCAGTACTAAACGATAAACTATCTACTGTTATACGGCAAGTTTATGGTGTGCAATATATTTGAGTTGCGTTGGATAATATATACTGATATTGCAGGGACTCGTACGCTGCATCAATTCAGCTCGGAAGTGTCGCTTCTGGCAGGGATGATGTATTTGAGCTTGACGACGCTTGCCGGATCTCGAACATTAGGCGAGGAATATTGTGATATTTTCCTCGTGAACAAGGATGCTGATTCGTTAGTTGGTTTAAGTGTGAGTTCCCCGTGATGGCTGGTTTACGACAAGTTGCTAACATGCAGATTCAGAAACGGTTCGGATACGTGGTATCCAGCACACTGTTTCCTTACATCATCAATAAAAATCTGCCAAGCATTCGACGAAGACTGCGTCAGGAAATCGACAAGCTAGATCAGCCTGGGTCCGATGCAGATAAGCAGAAAGTACGAACTCGCATGCGCCGCGTTTTACTTCGGAATTTACAGAGTCTGACGTCGGCGGACACGGTTAATGCGCTTCATTTGGCAGTGTTTTATTTTTATGGGTCGTACTATCATTGTGCGAAGCGACTGTGGGGAATACGATATATATTTCCGCGACAATTACAAGGACACGAACAACGGCCAAGCTATGAAATATTAGGTTTATTGCTATCGTTCCAGCTTGTTGTCAAAATATTACGAGAATTGAAACTAGTTCTGCCTGAATCCGGTGAGCCACAAAATCAAGCCGACGAAATGGTCACAGAGAAGTCTGTTATCGAAGACGAAAAGAGGAAGCATGTCGTGATAGATTTGTCTGACCCAGACCAGCTGCCGTATATACGTGAACCTTCAAGGAGATGCACGCTGTGTTTGTCGTATATGACTGATCCTGCTGCGACGCCTTGTGGCCATGTGTTTTGCTGGTCATGTATTTGTGAGTGGTGCGGTGAAAAGGTATGTATCTCGCAAGTCGACGAGACGAGGAGTGAGACTGACGTCAGTAGCCGGAGTGCCCGTTGTGTAGACAGCCTGCAAAGGAGCAGAATTTGTTGTTGCTGAAATAGATCGATCATTTTGACGTTTTATGATATTCCTCTACTCGGAAGTAGCCGGCCCGGCGGGACCCGTTGTTCGAGCCGCACGGCCCATCTTTATTTGTCGAGGCCGCAATTCGACAAACTCGGCGTTCGACGGCGTCCTGGACTCAAATGACATTTCCGAATGAGGCATCGTTATTAATTAATTGTTAATTAAATCTTATAATCCATTTATGCACAGAGTACCCTCATCGAAATGTTTCACACCCCGATGGTCGGAAAGGGGGGAAGGTCAAGGCACACCATACTCGACCCTCGCAATCATGACTGCTAAGTAAGACCCAGCCGCATAACGAAAAATATAGCATCAGGCTCCAAAAGTGGAACATCGCATCGCACATGTGGGCTCTAGACATATTTTTGCCCATTCCGGATAGCAATGGTGTATGAGATGGTGACCTCCGTGTCCCGTTTAGGTGTTAACCACAAAACCTCTTGGTTGTCTCACAAGACGGGGACGTCACTGGGCATGTTCCTGATTGCAGTATATCCCTTTCAGAGTGAACTAAGTGCATCTGCACGTATTGTAATAAATTCTATTGGTATATTAGTACATACATGGGATGTAGTTATTAATAAGCAAGTGCGACGGATTCAAGTCAGAGTCTACATACTAACAACACACGACGCCAGAAAAAAAAAATAAAGGAAAATCCCAAACCATCGAATCAAAGGCACAAAAATAGATACAGTGAAAAATAGACAAAATAATAGTGCAAAAATATACAAAGCAAAGATTGTATCCATCTCGATTCAGTATCATGAAACAAAGCTACTGAATCATGCCGCCACCGCCGACGCGATCCGCGTAATGGCCAGGTGACCGTCCGCGGACCATGATCCCTCCCGTGGCCACACGCTGGATCTCGAGGTAGCGGATGCCATTTGCGCCATGCTCGGCATTCGACACGACGCCGTCAAAGCACTCTGTCTCGTCGACAGCCGCATAGAGAATGGCGACGACACGGAACATTTGCTGGGCAGTGTTTTTGCGCCCGTTGTTAGCGGTTGCACGCTTGAACTGGATGCGCTCGAAGCAAACGACTTCTGCTGTTTCGTGGTGAGAGTCGAATGACGGTGGCTGCTCATGCTCTGAGTCTAAGCTGGTTGTAAAGTCTGGAGAGGTAGACGAGCCTCTAGGTATATTATTGGATGATGAACCTGCAGAGGCGGGACGATCCATTGGGATAAAGTCTTCCAGGAGTCTATGTGTTCCGAGAGAAGCCGGATGGGAGATGGGAGTAGCGGCGAGTCTGCCATCGCTGAGGGTGGGACGGATGCGGGCAACAACGGGCTTGCGACGTGGACCTTGATCGCGCTTGGAAGTGTGCTGGATGAGGTCTACGGGACGGCCGTTGACCTCATCTTCCGCGACGACGGTGACGGCGAAGAACTTGACTTTGACGACACGCTGGGTGCCATTACGTAGATCCAAAACGATGCTGAAGTTATGGTTGTCGACGGTTTGGCGGGAACGAGGCAACAAAGGTGAGGATGATGGCTGTGGAGTTGGGAGAGCACTGAGAGGAATGTCAAAGACAACATTGATTGTGATGGACAAGTAATTTCGACGGTAGGCAAGCCATCTTGCGGACTCGAAACGTAGACCTCGACTGACGGCGGCATTGATCTGCACTCGTACGGCATGAAGATTGGGTAATTGAAGCTGAGGCAAGATCGGAGGAAGACCAGAGAATGATGGAGTACATAGTAGCGGACGAGAAGCACGGGGAAATATAAACTGTAGTCCACTTAATAGACCTGTTGTTTGTAGACATGATGATGATGATGATGAAGATGATAATGATGAAGATGAAGATAAAGCAGGATGTAAAGAAGACAAAGGACTTAAATATGAAGGAAAAGAAGGCAGAATCGCCGAAGGAATAGAGTAAGAAGGAGTAGGAAGTGGCTGTGGACGTTGTGCGGATGTTGTCATCATTTTAGAAGAAGAAGAAGAAGAAGAAGAAGTGTAGGACAGAATGAATAAAGTGGATGTTGGTGGGTGTAGGACAAGTATTTATGTGGGTAGGACGAGGTCTGGCCAAGTTCGTACAGAACAAACACGTAACCGCAACTGTCCATACAAAAAATCTGAGGCTGCCTATTTAAGCCCAATAACCAGCCTTCGAAACAAAAATGGTATTATAATTGTGTAGCCACAATTTGTGTCTCTTCGCCGACTTAATGCTTGACTTGACTTGACTCGACTCGACTCTGCTCTGCTCTTTCAGTCATCTCTTAAATGTATAATTTCTTCCAAGCAGAATAATCTATAATCATAAATTAACTACTCATATATTTCAAAGTAGTACAAACATATTTCAAAAGCAAATAAAAGCCACACGCTTGGTAGTACAGATCTGAGAGCGATGGTGTGGCGCATATTTGCAAGACAATGACCGTGCGCAAACTGTCGCTTTCGATAAACTGAAGGTCATCGTAGTACAGAATTGCAAAATCTTCCGCACTTGTTGTTACACAGTTAATATCTTTTGTAGTACACTCGTAGTGAATTCTGTGCGACCCCAAACACATGACCACTTCTACCCAAACCGTATGTTAAACTGCCTCCAAGTATTCGTGACAGATCAGATTAGATATCAAGATATTAATATGTTGCATACCCTCATACTGACTGTATTACTACTGGAATGATGTGAACAGCAAATACCGCTTGCTTGGATATCTACTCTTGTTCGAGATTGAGCTTGCCAGTCGGCAACTCTTTCTTGCGCACTTATACGGAATGTATTTGTGCGGCCTGCGCTAAACCGTAAATTATATGCATTTTCAGTCAAAATATTCTACAATTAACATGCGTTCGTGGTTTAGCGGTAAAATTCGTCGTTGCCATCGACGAGCCCCCGGTTCGACTCCGGGCGGACGCATTTAATTATTTTTTCTTTTCATAATTCTTTTTATTTTTGGTTCACACCTTCGCCTCTGGATTCGTCCTCGCATATATAATGTGCTGGTATATATTATTCCCTGACTAGTACCTGGGAAAACTGCTATCAACATGCTCTGTCCACATATCCAATCCTCCCGTCACATCAAATGCCCTCCCCATCCCGTGCCTGCTCCGTAACAGTTGAACTGCGGTTCTAGAATCATTTCCAAACCTGCAAATAACAAACACCGGCACCCCCTCCGTATTGACTTGGTCGACAACCCTGCATAGTGCTGCTAAATTGTCATACCCCAGCATTTCAGAAAGTGGCACATTTATAGAACCCGGTAGATTGCATATCCCATACTGTGTCCTGTCCCGCACATCAAGTAGAACATGAGGCGACTTGATTCGACGTTCTAACTCCTTCACGCTGATTGAATGACTAGAGTCTATGTCCGGATAACATTCCGGGATACCACACAATTGCGAATAATCGTACTTGCCACTTGTTATATCGGATTCTGATACCGTCGCCCTCTCCCCACACACTAGACACGACTTCTGCCACCCTCGAATCCTTACCGACCGCCACGCCGGTCCATGTATGCCGCTGAACAACGTCATTGTCCGTTGTTGACCTGTCGGAATGTACTGTCCCGATGCCAACTTAATAGCTTCAAGAGCCTGCAACGTACCGGCTACTGCCACCACCGGACCGATGATTCCGGCATCCGAGCACGCGTCAACATGTTGCGGAGGTTTCGGAAACAGACATCGGTAGCATGGCCCATCAGCACCGACATTTAAAACCACTATTTGCGCCTCCGTTCGTAGAGCTGACGCCGAAATTAGAGGCTTGTTCAACAGCCTCGTCGCGTCCCCCAGTAGGTATCGCGTCATCGCCGTGTCCGTACAGTCGAGGACAATGTCGTATTGCCGGACAATGTCAAATACATTGTCATGCCTGACGGCGACTGGATAGCACACATACTTTACGTTCTCGTTTCGTGACCGCAACGCTTCGACAGCTGCATCTACCTTCAACATCCCGATCGACGTCGTCGAATACAACGTCTGCCGCGGCAGGTTAGACAACGACACCCTGTCATCATCCACAATACCAATAATTCCAATCCCGGCACCCGACAAATATGTCAGCGCAGGACATCCCAGACCCCCTGCACCAACCACTAGAACCTTCGTTTTCTTCAGTGCCAGCTGGCCCGGCTTACCGATCTCGGGAACTAGCATCTGTCGACCGTATCGGATGTACTCTTCTAGGCCGAGCTCGGCCTCAGTCTCGGCCTCAGTCTCGGCCTCAGTCTCGGTCTCGGTCTCGGTCTCGGTCTCGTCAGCGCAACTGCCGCTGCTGCACGAATCCTTGTCGAGCTCAGCAATGTCGATTTCGAGCTCGGCAATACACTTTCTCAGTCTTGCAATCTCGGCATTAAGCTCGCTGCGGGACATTCTTCCCATATCAAAGCGACTAATAATCAAAACGTAATGATGGCGACGGCGATCAAAAAACTTGCTGCTCTAATTAACATAAGAAAAACGCGTTCCATTTGAGCCGCACACAATCGCGTTTCCGTTTCGACCTAGTCCACTTGCTGTGAGTCTCCCCCCGAGCCTTGTGCACTCCTGTTCCCAAACGGCGCCGCGGCCTCTGACCTGAACGCAATGGTTCGTGTTGCTCCTAAGCCGAGGTCCACCCCATGGTTGTTCCGTGTCCGCGGCTCCTACCGCCGAAAGTACATAATGTAAGTGTCTGCCAGAACCTGCCCAATGACAAAAATCAGCTAATCAATACTAGACTCGCGCTTATAATAATACTACTTCTCCGCGCCTTAGTACACACCTTCAGACCTACGCACAACAAGATCCAGTTTCAATTTTCAACACACAGGGTCCTGTACTCGACCAACTCTGACCTAAACATAGCCCGCGCAGATGCAGTCCGCGCAGAGTTCAAATGGGCTGTTAAGAAGTACAAAGACGTGGCGTGGGGCAAAGACGAGGTCTTGCCCGTGAGCGGCGGGTTCCAGACCACACGCAACGGGTTCGCGGCTACGTTGATCGACTCGCTGACGACCGCTATGGTTATGAATTTGACCACTGAGGTTGTCCACGCCCTGGATTATATCGTCAGCACGCTTGATTTCGAGAAGAACGACGGCACTCTGGTAGATCCGTTCGAGACAACAATCAGGTATCTCGGGTCATTAGTTTCTGCCGTCGATATCCTCGACTCCGGCACCCTCGTCGGCCCCATCCCGCGACAATCGCGCTATCGCGAAAATATACTCCAGAAGGCAATCAAACTGGCAGACAAACTAGCCCCCGCCTTCGATTCGCCCCTTGGAATTCCATGGCCTCGCGTCAACTTCACTGCCCACCTCGGCGTCCACGAGCCCGACGCACTAGGCGACGTTCGCCTCAGCAGGGACATCTCACCGGCCGTCACCCCTGCCCGTATTGGCTCTAATTGGCTGGAATACTATCGACTGTCACAACAAGCCATGGATCCGGTTTATTCCCACAACGCGACCCGCGCCTGGGCGTCACTCGTGTGGAACCGAAACGAGGAGACATTTGACGGATTGATCGACTCGCCCATGGACTCCTTCTCAGGTTTCTCTTTAGACCACACTGTGGCCCTCGGCGCCGGCCACGACTCTTATTACGAATATTTGATCAAAGCTGCCCAATTAGCACCTCGTGATAAGCATGCTTCGAGATATAGTAAGCGCTGGGAACAGGCTATGACCTCCACAATGGAACGTCTCGCCTTCAGGGGCACACCGCCTGATTCTTACCGAGCGGATGGCAGGAGAAGTGATATCGGCTATCTCTTCATCGCCCAATACTTTGATGGCACATACTTGAACGAAATGGGCCATCTAACCTGCTACCTCGCCGGAAATCTTATTCTCGGCGGAAAATACTTACAGCGCAACGATCTTCTTGAATTCGGCCTTGAACTGCTGGAAACTTGTCATGCCACATATATCACAGCGACAGGTCTAGGCCCGGAATCCTTCGTCTGGGAACCACCGCGCCGAGATCCCAGCGATCAGCTCCTCGACGGCGGTTACGAGCGGGTACGCTGGGCAATTTCTGCACCGGGTTCACACGAGCAAGAACAAGTCCGCAAACTAGGATTCTGGGTCTCTGATGCCCGATATTTCCTCCGCCCCGAAGTCATCGAAGGCTATTTCTACGCTTATAGAATTACCGGCGATCCCAAGTACCAAAACTGGGCGTGGTCCGCATTCGAAGGATTGCGCAAATTCTGCAAAGCCCAATATGGGTATGGTGAGATCCAGGACGTTACTTTGCCGGACGGCGGAGGTACTACTGTTGATAGCTCCGAGAGCTTCTTTTTGGCAGAGACTATGAAGTATTTGTTTTTGATTTTTGATGATCCCGATAGACTTAGCTTAGACGAATGGGTCTTCAGTACAGGTATGTCTTATTCAACTGCCTGTATAACTTTCGGTTTAACACAACAATATAGAGGCGCATCCTTTCCGTATCGAGTAGTCTGTGGCCGCAACCTAACGGAAAAGAAGGTACTTCCGACATAATACTCCGGAGTTATGATTATAAATGGGGGATATTGGTTCTTTTTGGTTCATTAAATTGGGGCAAATCTAAACAGTAGAGTAAACTAATAATACATTTGCTCTAACTACAATCATCTGCACTGGGACATCCTAACCTTTTGTCATTGCACAATATTAAGACGGCATGCAACATCTCAAATTTTCTCTTAAATATATATATATATATATCTATAAATTACTTTTCTACAAATGAGCCCAGCGTAGTCACACTCCGATGATGCTGTTTTGTCGAGCCAATTTTCATCTTGCTAATCCGCCGCCCCATCCTACTCGCGATGCTATCCTGACCGAGAACTGCGCTGGGAGCTTTATTCGACGAGATAGACGGCGCCGACTCCTGTTGTGACAAATTCGTTACTGAAACTGAGATATTGCTCGTTGAGGCGTTCCTGTCGAGTGGCAGTGAAGTCGTGGATTCGTGGCTCAACTGCATCGACGGAAGAGAAGAAGACGTAACCGGAGTCGTTGACACGGCGCTTGGCGTAGTACTCTTCGACTTCGAACTGTGCGGCAGCATCGTGGTGCTACTGCTCTCCAGCCAATGTTGCGAACTGGCGCCAGACATGACAGTCGTCTGTGGTGTCAAAACGCTTAATACGCTTCTCGCATCCTCGCTCGCCCGATCGGCTCTCGTGCCACTTATAATGTCCATACCATCAATGACCCGACATTCTTCCGCCAGATGCCGCAACTCGGCCCTAAAATTCCGCTCAAAAAGTACAATAAGACTATCATGCAGCGGCCTCAGTGCCGACGACACCACCCGCGCATGCACAAGCAGCGCGTACTTCAACACCGCAACGTAATCCACAATCGCGTTGTCAAGCCTCTTCTTTTGCTCCTGTGACTCAGCGTCCTCGTCGGACGCGTAGATCGCGAGCAACGCGCGGTACTGCTGCACGCCACCGTTAACTGGCGCATCGACAGCGCCGGAGACGACCATGCTCAGCTGCGCACTGTGGGACTCGTCGGGCTGCGATAACGCCTGGCGAGCAATGTGTAGGATCTCGCTAGTTTTCCTGCTAACCGAGTCCGCTGCATTCGTAAGTGGCGACACCCGCGTTATTTCGGACGACTGAATCACGCTCCGTCTGAGAATAGTCGGGAACGCTTCTTTTGTTACGAAGACCGTTTTCTCAACCCAGATATCTGCGGGATTACAGCTCGCTCTAGCCGCATTCGCTACCGACTTCACAGGTCGCGAAACCGAGAACCGTCGTAAATCACTGCGTAAAAAGAAGTCTCGCTCATTCGGCCCAATGCCAACCGCGGCCGCCAACGCATCGGTCGGTTCCGGGCTGACGGCAGTGATTTGCAAAAATTGGCCCTCCACATTCGCCGCCTCCGTGTCGCCAATGGTAGAGGAAGACGTGGTCGACAACGTCGATGCGGACGATACATGTTTGTTCGCGGCAATAGGTGTCGACTTGGCTGTCGTCACCACTCTGGCTTCCGGATACACATTCTGCAAGCGATCTGTAAACTCTGCTAGTTTCTCCCACCGCTTTCCTTGCACAATAAACTGCTTTCCCCGGAGTGCGCGGTGGAACCCGAGCCCATGATACACGACTCTAAAAAATTGCGGTTGCGGACGAGCAGCGGCTGACGCGGACAACTCTTCTCTATATATCTTTGCAATAGACGCTGATACTGTGGCCAACTTGTCAAGATCGAAGGCAATAGATTCATAGACGCGTGCGAGTTCTTTGTAAATCGACAGCGCAAGTTCAGGTGCGTTTCCTAGCGCGAAATATTTCACCATTTGTAGGTATAAAGTCTCTCGACGATCAAATGATGTCTGTGCTAGTAACTTCGGTTCCGCGAGCGCCGGAAGTCGCACGTCTGTACGCCACTCGTACATTGCTGCGTGTAACCCGAGCGCAAGACCCGCTTCTGCGTAATGCCCGCTGAGCTCCTGCATTTGAATGAGCTGATGAACGTATCGGACGAACGCGTCCTCGCGGTCCAGATCTTTGAGGAATTGCATTAGGTTTAAAGTGCACAAGATGCGGTCGTCATTGTACGCGTTGGTGTCGGGGAGACTGTGGAGGTCTACTAAGAGGTCTAATAATCGCGACACAGATGTCAGCATCTTGTGGACTTCGATGCAGAGAGGATCATCGCTGACGGGGAAGAGGCCGAATAGCACGTCGACGAATGTGCCCTTTGAAAATGAATCGGCCATAAGAGATGAATTTTTATGGAACATACTTTCCAGCGCCTATACATGTAAGTTAGATGAATTCATATTAGCAAGAACAACAAAGGCAGCTCACGTCAATTATATCACTCTGGATATCGTCTAGCCTCTTCCTAGCGTTCCACTCACAAACAATCATACTCCTCAGCAAACCAAGAGCATGCATTCGCAAAATCTCGTGCTGGGACCCCCACAACTCGACAGTCTGTCCAACCAACGCAAACCCATCGCACCACTTGCGTGCGACAAACCGTGTCTGAAACCCCCCGACGCGGCGAAGCTTGTACAATGTTTCCTGACCAGACGTGTCTTTGCCTATGGAGTCCCACATCTTCGACAGAAGGAGCGCTCCGCGCTCGCGCACGTCGTCAGCGACAGCCCATACCGCGCGTCGTTTCTGCTCAGCAAAGGACTCCATCGCCAGGGCCTCAGAACCGACTAGGCCCATCAGCGTCCTGAAGAATTTATACCATATATGCACAACCTGCTCATCCTTTTCGTCTTCACCATCGTTATGCGGCAAAAACAATTCCACTAGCACAAGCGAAATAAATTCCAAGCACGAGAGAATCGAGCGATGCAAAAATATGTACACGGAAATCCAATTAGTCGGAAACGCATCGCCTCTAATCACGGCATCGCACATACTGAGCACGTTGCTCATCAACGTGATGGCTTGATGCTCGGTTAGGGCCCCACCGCCATTACCGCCCGCAGTGGCATCATATGTCGCGAATTCGGACAATACTGCTTGCAAGAGCGTCAATTCGATTGACAACTCGTCGAACGGCATTTTTTTCGCGCTCGTATCAACCGGACGAGGTGGCGGGAATGGAAACGTCTCGGGGAACAGAACCGAGAATTCGTGCTTGAACTTGGGAGCAGCAATAGCTCGTATACTCGGGTTTTTAAGTTCATGTTGCAGCGCGACGAATGTAGCCGCGATCTCCGGCAGTAGCCGAACGTATAGTCCGCAGATCTCGGAGCACGACTCACGGAGTGGCCAGAGGATTCGGAATTGATGCGCGAGAACAGAACAACATAGCCGAACTTTTACTTGCCACGCATTCCATGCTGCTGGGGTCGCAACATCGGCGTCCGTGGGAGCACTGAAGTATGGTCTAATCCACACTATTGTCTGCGACGCGAGCTCCTTTCTGACTTCGACGGTGGAGGAAGAGAAAAGCCAGAGCTTGGTGTACGATTGTAGGAATACCAGCCGATGCATTGCTAGTTGGGGGTTCGAACTGCATCCGGAGGCACTCGACTCCATGAAATCGATCGCGAGCTCAAGAAGTTCACTGTCGGTGAAAAATGACTTGAGTTCAGGGAGATACTCGGCAAAATGATCCAGCGCCAGCGTCTGATGCGCGACGATCGTGGCAGCAGTATCTGGATCGTCGTAGTCGGCCTCGTCCTGCTCGACAATGCGACATAGTTGCTGGAACAGATGGCGCAGTACCTTTGGAAATGTCCCGAGTGCGATAGATATGGATTCTTGTGACTGGTATTTGTCCCATGAGACACTGATAAACCGGAGAATGTATTTTCCGATCTTGAGTAAGCTGCGGACGTACACACCGACATCAGGGTCGACGTGATTAGAGAGGAGACGTTGGTAGCCGTACAGTAGCGGCGCAAGCGCTATTGGGTAGTTAAAGTGTCCTTGAATATAATCATCGAGAATTGACCTGACATTAACTCCCCTAAGTGTTATTAGCATTTGGCTCGTCACAAAATTGGAAGACCTTACTTCTGGCTAATTACGTCCACAACATGGACGAGTGCCGCAAAAACACTGTCCTCAAAGTCAATGTTGCCCTTCTTCCATGCCAAAATGCCAAACAGCGAGTCCAGAACTTCCGGCAATAGCTTTATAATTTCACTCTCGCCTACATAGTCAATTTGTCTCAGCACGTTCAGCAGGGCCGTCTGTCCATTTGCAGAGTTCCGGACCCTCCGCCACTGGTTCAGAGCGAGTAGGGTTTCATCCGCCGATAGTGCGGTCGACACGAGGCAGCTGCTGATGTCCAGCGTTCCGATTCGCAGTCCCTGAGAGTTCGTGACAGATAAAGTCCGTGGTCCGTCTTTGGCGATGACCCCTTCTACCCAGAGCGGGAACAGAGTTTGGCCGATTACGCGACCATCTACAGTGTGCACGGTGATGACGACATCTGTGCCACGAGTGAGCGGGGAGATGCACACGCACTCACCAACTTTCTCGTCGCGGGCCACGACACAGGATGTCCACGTACTCGACGGCTTTTGTTGCTCAGAATCGCGGAACATGATTGGCGCGGGCTGTTGAGCAGAGAGGGTGAGGTAGTATAAAGACTTGGATCTGACGACGTGAGATGCGAATGAGACGCCGCCGAGGGTGAGATATAGTTCGTCTCGTGTGACGGTGCTAAAGGTCGCGAAGAGAGGTTTCGGGCATGCGACGAGGTCGGAGAACAGCGATGGCGAGGCTGTCGTCAGGACTAGCCAGTTGGGTGACGCGAAAGCCCTGAAGGAGACATGGACTTTGTCCAACTTCGGAGACCGTTGACTGCCTTGTTAGTTTGGCTATCCTACAAACCACAGTCGCAAATAGAAAAACCATACATTCCATCAGCACTGCCTTGGGCAAGCCGAGTCCGAAGGGTGCCCCATCCGCCACGCACTTCGTTGCTTCCGCCTTCGACCTGCTTAGCCGCGAACATTCGAATGACCATTTCTCGCTCCAATTCCGCCTTCTCGCGCAACACGCGACCCACGTCCACAATACCGACCGCGACACCACGACGGCCTTGAATCGTGTATGACTGCGGCTGTGGTGCGGCGGATTGCCCCGCATTGATCGGCCCGGTCCACTGTCCCTGTTCGGCTGGCCGCACAGGCTGCATCTGGGTCGTCATGTAGATCGTCTCATAAACCTCGACGACCATAAAAATATCATCCTTGGCAACCGCCGGACGCAAGTCAACAAACAACGCCTTGAAATCCGCGCTGCCGCTATCAACTTGCACAGCCTCGCTAATAATCCGTTTCTTGTCGCAAATGTAAAACTTGGCATACATGCCGTCTTCCCAGGTCCCAGCGAAACGGGACACCCGCATCATGAGGTGTAACAGATCCTTCGCGCCGGACGATTCAGATTCAGCATGTGCAGAGCTGTGCGTCGACAACGCCATGACTTGCTGGTCTCTGAAGAGCTGCACTAGGTCATCGTCGTCTCGACCTGTCCGCACGGCACCCGATGTTTCGTCGCGCACAATGACGTCGCCGGAGATCAGCTTGTTGCCCCTAACGAGCGTCCAGACTGCAGATTTGACGGCCTCGGACTTGTCGTTGTCGGACAGGAGGTTGAGCAACAACGACTTTCTCGTGTGCACTAGGTCAGCGATGAGGGTCGACATCGTTGCAAGTTTGGCGTTGTTCTGGGTTTGCGATCGGAGGAGTTCGTGCATGTGCCGCGGACACCATTCTTCCAGAGCAGCCGTGATTTCAGCGAGGATGGGGAGATCTACTGTGTCGTTGTCGGCAAATGGAATTGGAGAATGTGATGGTGGTGTGATGGTGGTGTCTGGTGAATCAGCCAATGTGACATATGAGGCAGGGAAGATGCCGACAGCGATCCGCGGGTCGAGATTGCCGACGATTACCGATTTGCCGACATCCGAAAGCGGTTGCTGACTGAATAGGTACCCTCTGTACCAGGCTGGATCTGTCGTGGAGGATTGCTCAAGCACGAAGAGTTCGTCGTTGAGACGGAGCGGCAGTGCAAACGAGTTGGATGATGGTGTAGTCGGGGTGTATGATTTCTTTGCAACGGCATGACTACATACAGGCAGTGGATACCATATCGCTGGCTGTTCCATCCTGCCACCTATGCAATTGTTAGATGATATGATAAGGTTGCAAAGAAGTAGTTACCTTGCAATTTTAGAAGCTGCTGTCGCACTGGAACTTTGGCTTGCGTGCGAGCACAAGAGCGAGCGACAACAGGCAGAAGACTAATAAGTGGCACGACAAAACGATCACGACTCCTATTCGGGCGACACTAATTTCCGGCGGGGGATAAAGCGCCACTAGATAGCTCGTTTTATTCGAGTGCAGACCGAGAGGGAAAAACCCCCTGGCTTCATGCAGGTAGCCTGCGCCAACGAAGTTAAACTCTTAATCCACTTACTCCGACCATTATTGTCGCAGCCAGCAATCCATCCATCTCGCATATGCCCATAAAATTTAAATTCCATCTAACTCGCAGTAAGCTTTCGCAATTACGAAATGAACAATATTGAAGACAATTTCTTCAGCCGGCTGGCCATCGACATGGCCAAGCAATCCTCTTCCGAGTTAAGTCGGCCCTAACCCGATGCGACGTGCGATAATCACGGATTTCGTTACCATCGATTGGCTCGATCTGTAAATAGTAATGCCGACGAGTGATGAGTTAGGCTGCTGTACCGTGTCCACATGTCAAATGAAATCGATTACCTCACTGGCCATGGCCAAGCTATGGCATGTGCTGGATGTTGATAAGGTGACAAACAGACTCAACGACCTCGCCAACTGTAGTACGAAACCCTTGCATATTTCTGGTTTAGCGAGATATGATAAAGACCCTAACCTCTGCCCCCGCTGGCTCAGCTGGATGACGTCATGATTTGCGAGTTGGATCCTGCAATCGAGCTAGTACAAGCTGATCGGCAGTCACGACGAGGCGACGGCTACAGGACAGGAATTTGGGGGTTCAAGGCGGAATCGAAACGATCGATTTTTTGTTTTGGCGGGGGGTCTCCGCGTTGTCGTGTAAAAAGACAGCCTGTGTCGACCCCGCGCTAGACTTTCGCCCCGCACTCACATTCGATCTCCAGATATATCGAATCTTCCGCCATTATCGTACTGATTAGGGATATTTATGCCCACCTCACTTTCGAATATCATTGGACTGATTAGAACTCAACCGCACCAGCATGTCGCCAAAAGACATTGTAATCATCTCCGCCCTCCGCACGCCGTTCACGAAAGCACTGAAAGGCGGCTTGGCAAGAACATCACCGTCGGTCCTCCTCACGCAAGTCCTCAAAGCAACGCCGGACAGCATCAAACCACACATCCAAGAGATCTACGTCGGCAACAACGCAGGCCACACGTTCACTGACGTGGTCGGAGACTGCGGATTCCCCAAGGCTGTCCAAATATCGACGATTTCGCACTCGCGATTATCCTCGGCCATACCCACCACGCTTTTGGCAACGAGCATTAGGACTGGCGTGGCGACGTGCGGCATTGTTGCCGGCGTCGAGTTCGCAACGAAGGACTACGCCCGCAAACTCTACTCGCCTCCTCGTCAAGTCCTGGGTGTGCCCGCCAAACAGGAGAAGGATTACACGAACCACTCGTATGCAGCGGCCGTCAAGGCTTTTGAAGACGGACTCTGGGCGGACATGACCGTCCCCGTTGCCACACGTGCTGTGTTGAACCCTGATGCGGACACGGGCGAGGTACTGGGCAAAGCGCAGGAAGAAGTCCCGGGCGGCGAAGTCACGGAAGACGACTGGCTGCGGACGGAACGCGAGGACGGCATGTACGAGGCAAAGCGGGGCGAGGAGGATGTAGATGAGGGGTATGTCGCCAAGCCAGCAGATGGGGCAGCGGCGGTCGTGTTCATGACGAGAGACAAGGCGGTTGAGGTCGGTTTGCGGCCTATCGGACAGTTGATTGATTCTGAAGTGGTCGAAGGTGTCGACGAGGTTTTGGACATGATTCGTGACGCCGGGATCACGAAAGAGGACGTCGATGTTTGGGAAATCCACGAATGTAAGTCGTCCCCTGCCGGGTCGTTCATGTAGGACTGTGCTAATGGCACTCGGTGCAGCCTCAGCAAGCGAAGTCATTGATTTGATGCACAAGCTGCACGTCTCGCCGACAACAGTCAACCCCAACGGTGGCGCGCTCGCGCTCGGAGATCCAATTGGCGCGGCTGGCGCGAGGTTACTCGGCAGCGTGCTAGCGTCCCTTCGCGATATTGACGGCAAGTACGGCGTCGTGTTGATTCCGTGAGTCTTCCCAGAATATGTAATTGCAAAAGTTGGCTGACAACACAATAGGTCCGCGACTGGGGAGCTGTACACGGCAGTGCTATCACTGGAGTAGGCAATATAATACAGCATATCATCTATCTATAGCAATTATAGCTTTTGTACATACAGACAATATACGTCATATCACTACATTCCCACAACCTTCCTCGCGGAGCACGTCCCGGAATGATTTGCCTTCAGCCCACATGTCGTTGCGCCAACACGTGCACACGATCCTCCAAGCCATGCTCCAATTCCCAAACGTACCTAAACTCACGCAGGTCTCGATCCCGGCATGGCCCGTACAGGGAGTGTAATTCGGGATGGGTGATACTGCCAATGAAGGTGAGTGACCACAACATACACCGCTCGAGTGCCTGCCCAGCAATGGAGTCCTGGAAGACAATATCTGGTTATGACAGTTGGCTGTGTGCTAGGAAGTCGGCCGCAAGCTCTTGCAGAACGCGGCGATATTTTCTCGGACGCTGGGCGAGTCTCGGGCGATAATGTACGCGGTCGGACTCACGTGCGCGAGATAATTTTCAAAGATTTCTACTATTGATTAAAACAATAACCACAAGATCGTGTCAGAGCAGCTACCTGTTTCTTTCCGACTGCTGGGTTCTAACTCAGGAAGAACGGCATCTGCATTATCAAATTATGGTATTTGGTTCACCTATATATCATAATAATCATACAATCGAAATCCTCAGCACTCCTTCACCCGGTTTCGCAAATTAAATGGTTTGCCGTTAACCTCAACTTCATACATGTACAATATCGCCGATGTGAACATAGAGTGTAAGTTCAGAGACTCCCGCCGCGACTGTTCATAAAGACTAATAAGATTTTTATCTGCGCAGGTGATCTCTGGGATACAGTGGAGACAGTAAGATAATAATCGGATCATCAAATTGTGCATGTCTTCGGAATGGACAACCGTGAGGGATTACCTGGCCGATAGGTATTTAAGGGCCTGCTGTGCGTAGCATGAATGGAAGTAGCTAGAGGCAATTTTCCCGGCCTTAGACTTTGCAGTTTGAGACTGGATTCCGGGTCAATTGAAATAAATCGTAAACTTTATTCCGAAGAGGTTGGTGGTTAAGCAGTGACCCCTAATTGGCCTAACAATTTTAGACGATGTTCGAGTCGCCGGGCACGAACCCAGAGACGGAACCGGCACGCGTATCGGCATCGGCATCAGCGTCAGAGTCGTCGGCCGCTACAGATCCGGCGGCGTGATGGTTCTTGAACGCGCGGATGCTGCGGCGGATTTCGTCCCGCTTGCGGCCCATTGCTTCGGCCGTCTTCATAAAGTCAGGGCGCTCGCCGTAGCCGTCGCAGACCAGTTTGAGACGTAGACACGCGGCACAGGCTGGTTTTTCCTCGGAGCACTTTTTGCGACGCAGCCGACACGTCCAGCAACCTGCTGTTGTTAGTAACAGAGGCGGAAGACCGTAACGCAAATGGACCGACCGGTTCTGCTGCGGGACACCGACGCGCGTCTGCGATGGCCGAGAGCAAACATGCTGTTGCTGGACAGGAGCAGCCTGGAGTCGACGGGGAAGATCGTGGCCATGGATAGAGCGGCGGCGATGTTTGCGGACGTTGGCGAGACGGCTGAAGTTGTCGGACTAGAGACGATATGGTCATTGAGGGTCACGGGCGTCGTGTCAGGGGTATTGGTCGTCGTGGTGGGCGCAGCGGCGTGCGAGTACAGCGCGGATGGTCCGCTCGGCATTATAAGAAGAGAACCGTGCTGGGGAGGATGGGCGTGGTCAGGAAAGTAGAACGGCTCCATCGCGGTCGCGAAAATAGAAGACGAGCATCCGCAGCGCAGTAGTAGCAGCAGAGCAGTAGCAGCAGCAGCAGAGCAGTATCAGCAGCAATAGAAACAGAAGCAGCAACAGGGAGCGGCCCTGGACAGTTAAGTACTCAAAGGATGGGGGACGACCAGAGATCAAGATGAGGCCGCCTGTCCGTTAATGGAATATAGAAGAAAGAAAGAAAGTCGAACATTAGCATATCTCTCTCGGTTGTTGGTGTGCGTTGGCAAGCTATCTTGGGCGGCGACGGTTTACGTCTCGCTTAATGGTAGCACAGATCGGATCGATCCGATTCGATCTGTGTTACACTGCTGCCATTCCGAGACTGGGGTAATATGGCCGTGCATAGCATTGCATAACATTGCATTGCATTGCATTGCTTCATCTTATTGTTGACACTCAGACAATATTAACTGTAAGTGGTGGCGAATCAAAGCTCCACTTCGCTGTTGTATTGTCCAAGTACAATAATTTAGCAACGGTCTTGCATGTCAAGCTTGATTGATTCGTACTTGCTGACATATTGTATAAAACTACGTCATCCTACGTTAGATCAAAAAGAACAGGGACCATCGTTCGTAATTCCTGACATCATCACGTCATCATTACGAGAAGGCAGGCGACTCCCATCTACAATGCATCAAAATCGCACTCACTAATGCGCACACTAGACAACTATAAAAAGGCTCTATTTTGCCACTAAAAAGCAACACGACAAAATCATTTATTACGCCGTACGCGGTCGCCGTGGCGGATGGCAGGGATAGGGTTGTTTAGAACTGTCGACGCCGCACCCTCCCGTACGCAAGTTCGAACCACTTTTGTGCCCTATTCCAAAGCATGGCGCTCCTTCACGTGCTCTAATTTTATCTACTGCCCTCCAAATTCACCAGCTCTTCACGTGGAGTGTGGCCTGTCTGCCATCTGCCATCTGCCATCTGCTGCTTGTGCCCAGATGGTCCGCCTGCTAAATGTTTACTCGATCTCCGCGTTCGCGGCCCTGGGCGGTGCCCTCTTCGGCTTCGACATCTCCTCCATGTCAGGCGTCCTCGCCACAGACCAGTATAGAGATTACTATGATAATCCTCTCGGAACACGCCAGAGTGGCATTACAAGCGCCATGGCCGCAGGATCGCTCGTCGGCTCCTTATCCTCCTTTATTCTAGGTGACAAGTGAGCTTCCGTTGATGTAACTTCACGAGTCAACCCGAACTGACGTACTTAGGTTATCGCGAAAGGTATCTATACAACTAGGCGCGATTCTCTGGTGCATCGGTGCAAGGTACGTGTATTGAACGTTTATTTATTATCAGCAGATCCTCGCTAACTTTTCTCTCAGTGTGCAAGCCGCGTCCAACGGAGTTCCCATGCTTATCGTCGGCCGGGTCATCGCTGGTCTCTGCGTCGGTCTGACATCCTCCCTCGTACCCATCTACCAGTCCGAAATCGCCCCTCGCAAGGTCCGCGGGCGAGTAGTCTCACTCCAGCAATTCGCCGTAACCTGGGGCATCATGATCCAATATTTCGTGCAGTACGGGTGCTCGTTCCTTCCCTCGCAGGCCGCATTCAGACTGCCCTGGGCAATCCAATCCGTGCCAGCTATCATATTGTTTGTCGCCCTCTTCTGGTTCCCCCGGTCGCCGCGTTGGCTGGCGAGCAAGGACCGCTGGGACGAGGCCCTGGCAGTACTCGCGTTCCTACGTACGCCCGACGGCGACATCAACGACCCGCTAGTACTAGCGGAATACAAAGAAATCGAAGACCAGATCCGGTTCGAGCGAGACGAAGAGTGGAATAGCTACTGCGAGCTGTTTGGCAAGAAAATGCGCAAACGGGTGCTTCTCGGCATGGCCATCCAGGCTTGGTCCCAGCTGGTCGGCATCAACGTGCTCATGTACTACGTCGTCTACATCCTCGACTCGGCCGGCATTTCCAACACGCTCCTGGCCTCGTCCATTCAGTACACTGTCAATATGGTCATGACCATTCCGTCGATATTGTGGACTGACCACTGGGGCCGTCGGCCGGCACTGCTTCTCGGCGCGCTCAGCATGGCATTCTGGCTCTATGTCATTGGCGGCCTGCTCGCCCGCTATGGCGAACCGAACCCGGTCCCGGACCAATCCTATACATGGGTAGTCATGGGCCATCCTGCCGCAAAGCGCTCCATCCAAGTCAGCTCCTACATGACCGTGGCCTCCTTCGCTCTCTCATGGGGCCCCATCTCGTGGATGTACCCTGCCGAAATCATGCCGCTGCGAATCCGAGCCAAAGCCGTCTCGATCGCGACAGCGACAAACTGGGCAGTGAACTTCGCGCTCGGCCTTGCTGTCCCGTCACTCCTGCGCTCCATCCGCTGGCGCATGTTTTTCATTTTCGGATCCTTTAATCTGGCGGCGTTCATTCACGTCTGGATGGCCGCACCGGAGACAAGCAGCGCACGTTGGAGGAAATGGACGAGATTTTCCAGCACGGCGAGCCACTCTGGCGGTCGTTCACCGGCGCGCCCAACACGGACCGGCTCGACCGCCTGGCGAAGGACATCGAAATGGGGCATCTCAAAATCCGTCGCTCCGTCCAGGTCAAGATGTACGATGGTTCGGGTAGTACTGGCACCCTGATGTAACTTTTCCCTTTGGCTTCTTCCTCGTTGTTGGCAACATTTATTGGATAAACGGTTTATTTTTTGGAGTTTGGGTTTGTAATTTTAGCCGTCGCAGGACACAATAAAGTAGACTATTCAAAAAATCGCCCGTACACCCGCCAAATCCGCACGATTGTATCCCGCTGTCTATGCACCCCGAGCTTGATGTCCTCCAAATCCCCCAAATCCCTGGCCCAGTCCGCCCTCAACTCCCGAGGAATCACGTCGGCACTGTTGCGGAGAACATGCACTTCGCAAAGCACGAGTCCCTCGTCATGGTACGACAACCATTCTCCCTCACCGCTCCTAACCGTCAGCATGCGCTCGACATTCCCAAGTGTACGCACGACAGTCGCTTTCAGATCCGCTCGGCTCTTCATGCCTTTGCCCGAATACAACCGCCGCACCCACCCGAACGCAAAGTAGCACGCGATCGAGCTTGGCAACGCCGCGACGACGCCAAACACGAGCTCTTGCGACTTGAGCAGCCGGTCGATGCCCGTGATTGCGACTTCGACGTCGACTTTGGTCTTCTGCATCTGGATCAAGAGCGTCCGGATGAGTTCGCCGCGGACGGCATTTTTGAGCGGCGTCTTGAGTTCTTGCTCATACACGCGCAACACGGCCGACACATCGCCTTCGCGAACCCCGGCCCGGACCGTCTCAATTTCGGAAGGCGACAAGCCGCTGTCGGCGTTGTCGACCGCGAAGTCGACAACCATGCGCTCGAGGCTCTGCATGTCGGCTTGCAGACTCTTGCGACCGACGATCGCGACTTGCGCGGAGTCGTCGTGCCGGATGGTCGAGATTATGTTCTTGGCCGGCTCAACAACCCAGTTCTGCCAGAAATCGAGCGCTGTAGACGACGCGTCCGCGAGCCATTGCGCGATGCTCGCACGCCGGTTCAACAGGATCTGCCCGAACGTGCCGGAGAATGCGAGCGTGCACACGCACAAGGGCCAGTATCGCGTCAACAAGGATGGCTTTCCTGCCCTGCGGACAATGGCCGCGAGGGATTTCGACTGCGATGGCAGACCGTTCGACGCCATGGCAAGTATTTTTTGCGCGACGACATACGGCGGCCGCCGGGATCGCGGCGCCGACGACACGGAGAACACTGTGGCTTCGAAATTGTCAACTTGGCACCCGCTTTCGCTCACGCCTGACACTATGGCTTGCATCACGTCGACCACGCGCTCGACAGTCCGCCGCCAGTCCGTATCGTGACGGAAATGAAGCGATTCGCCGACGAGCAAGCCTAGTGCTGAGGCCTGCGCGTCGCGCAGTTGACGTAGTTGTTGTTGTTTTGTTTGCACGTCCTTGTAGACAGTCGACAGCGGTGACATTGCGCGCTTGAACAGCGCCGTCGGGGCAACAGCGCGCCTCAGCACTGACAGTCGGCGCATCGATATGCGGTGCCGGTGGACTGACGCCCGCAGAGTAGTGATCCAGTCGGAAAGTGACGGGCGCTGAGTTGTCAGTCGTTTGCGGGCGTCCGTGAAAATTTCCTGCGCAAGACTGACGAAGCGAAAAGGCGCAGCTGTTTCGTTAGTTCATATTATATGTAAATCGTGAACGTAACAGCGAAATGGATGACGTACTCTGGATAGAATACACAACCAGACCACTTGGCCTTGACAGCACATTGTCCCAGTAGAAAATGTCCTCGGAAAGCGGCAGCGTCTGGTTCAATAACGCGTCCAGCAACCTTCCATACAAAACCACGGCCCCAGCGGCGACAATAAGCCATTCGACTTGTTTAGTGCCATCCGATGACGGGTTCTCGTAGCCGTCCCACGGATCCTCATCGTCGTCTTCTCCTGATTCGGAATATGTGCGTACTTCTTCTTTGCCGGATTTTGCGTACTTCGCGTCAGGTGATTGCGAGAGGTATCTCCGCAGAGTGGATTCGAGTGTCTTGATCGACGGCAACGAACCGCCGGGACGAATGAGCAATTGATTCAGCGCCGCGAACAACGGCTCGCTTGCCTCGAGCAAATCGTCTGCTTCTGGCGTTGGCGGTTCGTCCAGTGCTGTGGAAGAAGCCTGTCCTGAGGTGAGACCGAGACGCGGCGCATATAGAGTTGGAAGCGTCGTCGATGCTAGAAGCTCCAAGTCAACCGAGAGCGCCTGGATGCGGGCGTCCACTATTGTGCACATCCTGCTGGCCTTCGGCAATTGCGAGAGGTCGTGGGCTGTGAGGTGGAAAGCCAATGCTCGGTCGCTACTGAAAGCTCTATTACTTCCAGCGCCGAGAGCTCTATTACGTCACTGCCCTTGCAAACTTTCAATATCTGCTGCGTGTTCCGGCTGGGAACTTTAGGAATGGAAAAAACTACTGATAGTTACGATATCATTAAAGCCGATAACACGGCATAGAGAATACGTGATATCTAGTGGCTTTGGATGGACCTACGTACTACGTAGTGCTAACAACTAGGTGTGGATAAAATTTGCGAGTAATCGTGATTCGTATTCGTATAAGTTCATACGATTACTATACGAGTCCATGTAAAGTTTTACGATTAACTATACAGGCGTTGAGTTCAGTTAATCGCAAAACAATCATATAGTCGGGCCCGAGACTTTCATTATCTCCTCTGAAATGCACAAGTAGATGAGATAAATAAATAAATAAATAAATAGAAATAAAAATTGCTGTTCGGGGCCTCTTGAAAGTGATCTGTGATCTGCAAGCAAATTAAGCTTTATCATGGTTCCTGACTCCATGGAGTGCCGTCTTAACCCAAGCATGTATCTTCCATCACTATCAAGATCGTGAACTTCCTCAGTTAATGCTGTAGAGGATGACCGAGAGGCAATCTGGCGTTAGAATCCTCGAGTCCCACCGTCCCAGACCAAACCGAGCTCTCAATGCTCGACTGGGCTGTGGCCGGCAAAAACATTCTCCATCGGCTAATCTCCTCGTAACCGTCATTCAATAGTAAATCGGGTGGCTTCGGAGGATCCATATTTTCTCTGTCGTCAATCGGGCGGCAAATTAGTAACAGGTCCAAATAGTTTGTTAGTATCATAGTATGTTTATAATTTCCTTGGGTAGCCTATGCACTTTGGCTCTCATTTTTGCGATTATCTTTATCAATATATAAAAGTTGACGGCACCGTAATTGTATCCACCTTACTAACTACTGTAGAATTTGGAAGCGGAGCAAAATTACAGAACTAGTTAATCGCAATCTGAATCCGCTGAACTTATATCAGTGAAATATATTCGCCGTATTATGTATGATTCAGGGAAATTACGGACTCAGACGCAAGGGTTTCGTACTAACACAGGACAATTAGGACACGACCATAATAAGCTCTAAAAATATAAAAGCTATTCTGTATACAGTTAGCGTATTCGAGTCCACCACTTAAATAAAGCCACATATGAAACTGTAACACGCTCCGAAGTTATTGTTGATATTCGCCCAGAAGCCAAATAATTTTTCTTCGGGATGGCATTGACAACCAAAATTCCTACTCCGTTGTCCGCGGCATTCAGCATTCGCATCCGAAATCGGCGTCAGGAGCAGCTCACGCAGTAATAATTGTGTATTAATCAAGATTACTTGCGCAAGTAAATTAGCGGAATTCCATGGTTCGCCGATGCCAGGAGTTGGCGTGTATAGAATCCGGTAAGTCGCCTGCTTGTTTCCCAGATAATAAATATCTTAACATAACAGCACAGTCGGTAGAATTTCATATGCATCCACCCACACCATTGGCACAGCCACATAATATAAGCGCGACATCCCGGGGCCAATAGTCGTGCATGCTCCGGTAGCCATTCGCGACACATAACGAGAGTATGCGCCCGGCGCTGACATGCAAGCTCATCCGCAAATGGAGCAGGTTGGCGTTACGCGTGCCCCTGCCCGGTGTACCTGTGCAGCAATGCCCCAGGCGTACAATTGCTATGGCATGTATGTTGCACCGGAAAGAGACTTTGAGCGCTGTTCGGCTTCGCAATCCGGTCGATCCTCGGTGCGAGATGTTGGTGCGGTTGCGAAGCAGGACGATCAGTTCCGGTGCTCCGTCGCCACCAGACGAGCCGGTCGACAATGGACGCGATCCGCCGTTCCAGAAAGATGTCGGGCACGAGGTTGTGCACATACGAGAAGAAACGTACGGCTTTCGAGAGGAAGAAGCATATGGGCCGGCCGAAAACCAATGGTCGGTCATACCAGATAAATTGACGCCATACGTTGTCAAACCTCGACCGCAAACGGATGTCTTGTCAGATTCCCGGCATCTACAAGAGTCTAAATTCACAGCAATTGACGACGACAAACCACATGAACTAACTCATGAACAGCATCTCTCTCAACATCCGGACGCTCAAACGTCACCGTCAAAAAATCTAGGCTGGTACAATCTTCTCGAGCCGTATCGGCATACTCGACCGCCACTTAATCCAGACCGATTGAAAAAGGAACCGCTGGTTCATGAACAATCTGTCGAAATCACATCAGACTATATCGCGCAGTCCGTCGAAACGCTATTCGACGGCAACCCGAACGCGGCAGAGCTTGATGCCACGACATACGCTCGTCCTCCAGGAATTACAGCGCGCGATGCATATGTGATTCAAGGAACAGACAAAAGCCGAGCGCTGTCATTGACTCAGGATCAGTATAGAGAGTACGTACGGTATAGACGATATGTCAAGCGATATGGTCCAATTCCCTTCAAAGTGTTTCTTCGCAAGACAGTGCATTACAATGATCCAAAAGATATCAGCATCAGAAATATACGGCTACTGGAAGATTACTCCGCGCTTCGCGAAACCGAAGGCGTCTTCATGCCGGCAGATATCTTCCCTCGTCGCAAGGAAGTGCAAAAGGCCGAGTTTGACCGGTGGGAAGTGCCCGACGAATACAAAAAGGCGAATTTGCCTCGCCAATTTTTTTTCATGCACCTTGATAAGGAACTCAATGATATGAAGGTCGAGTTGCCTGCCAGAATCGTGGCTCGAATTCTGCCGATCTTGCAGCGAGCGAACGAGAACACTACTCCGTATAATCTGATTCTAGATCTCTACAGAAGCAGAAGTACTGCCAAGTTGGACAAAGTTCTTCGCTTGCTTTGCATCGCGTTCCCAATTGACAAAGATACGCGCTTGACTGTCCTAGACTCGTTCGCGTCGCTTCTTTTCAAATTGCCGCCGGCAACGTTTGCCTCGTTACTTTGCCGCATTTACGGATCCGCGGAATTGAGGAACGTGTGCAAGCTACTCAGTCCTCCTGGTCATAGACACGAGCGAAACCAAATTCTCTGGCTTGGATCTCAGATCAAAGCCTCGTCCAAAGTCAATCCAGAAGGCGCTCGAATGATGCTTTCGCTCATTGTAATTCATCTCGCTCTCGAATACGGGTACGATTCCGCGGCCGGATCGTTAGTCGTCAAAATCTTGCGCTCGGCTCCGACAGATCAGCGTGCTACACTTGTTCCGCTGAATCTGCTGAATATCATCATGGGTCGTCTGCTTGATTCCATAGAGTATGACAGCTCGCCTGTTGAGCTGAGCATGGTGGTAGATTTGTGGAAAGAACTGATAGGGCTCGGTGGCAATATACTTCCAGAACGTCAGTTCAAGATAATGGAACTGACGCTCAACTTTACGGATGAAACTCCAGATTCGCCGAACTTTATTCACGATCCCGATGCTGTCTTCAATCTAATCTTTCGCCAGCAAACAGCGATTGAGCGTATCCCAATCTCGTTCTACATATCTGCGATAACCCGTCATCTAAGTATCGGAAATATTTTAGGTGCGCTCCGACACTACAGACTAATGGAGCGACATCAGCCCAGCACCCATCCTCCTCCTGAATTGACCGCGGAGATATTACATGCGTTGAGCAAAGCGCGATTGTATAAGCAAGCACACGAATTCATTGTCAGATTGAATGTTGCAGCTATGAAATCGTCCGCCATTGTCGAGGCCATAGTCAACTTCGCTGCCCGCACAGATAACACATTATTAGCTGGTCAGATACTACGTCATGTCAAGCGGCCTTACTCGCGAAGCATGCTGCGTCAAGTTTTGTTCTTCAGTATTAAACGTGGAGACCAAAAAGCCAGAGATTCAATGATTCGCCTTATTAACGACGTCGACAAAATATCATCGGACGAATTCGGCATGCTGGTCAACGAGATGTATGAGAATCACGGCTTGGCCGAGGCATTAAATCTCTTACATAAATCGCCGGCACATTTAACCGGCGAGGGATGGAAAGCAGTCTTGCACAAAGCATTTCTGGAGCGTGATTACGAAGCCGCATCGAACGCTTTGTCTCATGTCAAGCCAGACGACGAGGGATACTATCTCGGCACACTGCTGACGTATGTCTCACGGGACATGGGCGTTGCGAAAGCTCGGAACGTGTTGCAATCCTTACTTGATCGAACAATGGATATTGAGAGCAGTTCGGGTCGACGAAAGACTCGTGAACAGCTCATAAGTGCGGAACTGCGCAGCTTGGCACGTACGTTAGATCAGTCGTCGGATGACGATTTGGCGTTTACACGACCCAGAGCGTCGGCTATCGATCCAGAATTGTTTCTCTACAAACATCGCTTTCCTGAGAGGAGACTTAAGCGAGACAAGCAGAAAAGGTCAGGTACTCTCGAGGAGCATCGCGACGCTTTAGGGCGATCTGACGTCGTGCCAGGAGCGAAGATCGGATCCTCGTACCGACTAAGTGCGACAACGTTCGACTTGTCGATATTCGATGGTACAAGGCCAACTGCATTGTCAGTACAAATCATCGGACGTTTGGCGTTGCATGAGGGAGACATCAAGACGTACAACTGGGCACTGATTACGCTGGAGGCCATGGGCATAAGTCCGGTCGATATTCGCTCTTGTTTTATCACCAACGTCAAAGAGTACAGAGAGGGCGAAGTACGCTCCCAAGGTGAACGATGGGCTAGGATGAAACGGCTGCGAAAGAACCGCTATGATGTGAAACGCATCGTCCTGACAAAAGCTAAAGCTGTTCGCGAACAGCAGGCGGCCGTTGCTGGACGACATCAGGTTTTCCCAGCGAAAGGACGCGTCAAGGCAGCGATTACGCCTGTATCGTCAGGGCTTCCTCGATGGTTCAGAAAAGAATGGTTACGTTGGCCGCTGAATATGTCGAAACCTATCGATTACTCCAAGATTGACTACCGACGCCTGACGTATCGGCAACGACAGAGTGTTTTGTATGTTCGCGACGAGATCCGTCGTCGGAACAAAGAATACAAACAGAAATTGCAACAAGCGTGGCTTAATATTTCACATACAGATGACGCTGAACTCCGAGTTCGCAAGATGAAGGCTTTGCTTGCACGATATCAGCAAACGCGCAAGGTGCAGGAATATGAACAGATTTTGGATCGTTCTCATGATTCGCCGGAGCTTAGTGCAGTCGAACAGATGCGGCGATTCCTGTCGAGGCGAAGAGAACTGTTGAGGGCACAGCGCTGGAAAAAAAAGACATCCTAGTCTGCCAGCAGCGTGTAAATAAATGAGTCTTTTGGAATGTGCTGAGGTGAAAGGACATGCTTGTAAATAAGCAGGCGGCTACGAACGCCAAGTTAGGAAAACATGAACACAGCATTGGGGATCGACCGTGTATATAATTTTCATCATTATAAAGATTGTAAATTAGTTTTTGCATATATAACTAGTATGTTTGGAAGGAGAAATTGGATTCATGTATTTCTTACTAATATCTACTGTATTATATTAAACTTGACTTCTCGGCCATTTGCATGGTCGCACAAGGAATCAGCCGCACATTATGCGGCTTCTCAATGGTTGTGGCTTCTTGATTGCTAAGCGTCAGCAATATTGCACATAATCAACTAAATTGCGATGCATTAATGCATGATATGTGAATGGAATAAACATCTTATTACCGAGTACAACACAGTGTCTGTACTGTACTCAAGTATGCGCCAATAAATGAAGAAGCCGATTAAAACACAAACTGTAATTTATCACAATGACCTATTGACATTGCTTACAACAAATGTAGGTCATTAACGACCATATATCTGCTCAATGAAATCCATCCCCATCTAAACCACCGCATCTGAGACTTGTGCGCCTGGGTCATTGCGTCCCGTGTATTCCCGTATTCCCTCACGTCACTCACGAGCACTAACGATCGCTCCGTGTTGCTGTTACTGGCGAAGAAATGATTGGAAACATATGTATACGGAATATCCAAGAAAGAAACGTATTTGCGGAGTATGGAGGTGGATTTGAGCATCCAGACTTCTCGCTGAATCTCTCCTTGCCGGGTCAAGTATTCTCGTGCAAAGTTGTTTAGCGAGATATGATTGCCGTGTCCCGAAACGCCGCCGTTGTCAAACGTGATCACTACCTCAACATCTGTGAGATGCGGCCCAACAAGCGAGGCGATTGCATCCGTGGGCCACTTAACACCCATTTGATCCTGTACCCGTGGGTCGTCAAAGATAATAACGTTCGATGGCGGAATTCCAAAGTGAGCAGCCGAAGAACGCAATTCGCCCGAGCGTATTTCACCGAGGCTGTCAGCATTTCCAGTTGATAGACAGAGAATACGCAGATTGGTCTCGGGGAGCGCTAGCGAGCCGAGGTTGGTCTGAATTGCGAGCTGCCGGAGCGCGTTGAGCGTGGGACCGAAGAACATAGCCTCGTCGTCTGGGTGTGCGATTATCATCGCGATGCGCTTATGGGCAAAGTGAGAGCTCAGCGTACGCGCATTTGGTGGCCGCAATACGTATTTTGTTATCAACCTGTGGTGTATCGTCAGCGTTGAGGAGGACACATAACTTGAAAGGGCACACTACCAGGCGAAAACTGGGATCAGGACAATGATAATGATTTTTCTCAAACGCATTATCGGCAGTGCGGACTGATAACTGCATATATCGCTGAAAGCGACTTAAAAATTGAATGGAGCAGATGTATGCGTTGCCAACGAAAGCGCCGGGTAAAACTGATTAGGGCGAAATCGCGTGAGCTGAGCCCAGACCCTAACCCTAGATATACTCGTCCATCGCGCCGCGCCTACTTCAACATTTCTAACTGGCAAAGGACCGCGAAGTTCCAAGAAGGGCAGTACAATTCAGCCATAACGTTCGTCGTTCCGCGCACGGCGACAGCCAACTCAAATTAGACTGTTTTATGTCGCATCCATCTTTCGCAACTGCACATTGACCCCGCGGTCAGCTCAGCACTACATCACTATGTCAGCCTTTAAACCAGCGCTCAAGACGACCACGTCCAATGCACCGCCAATCACATCGGTCTCGGATTCCTCTGGACAACCGATTCCAATAGAGTCACTACTACCAAATGGAGACATAAGTCCGTCGCCGCGCAAGAAGACAAAGTCTGTTAGTTTTCACGAGGACACGAAGCCTCCGAGTGAAGAGCATCCGACAATGGCGGGCAGAGCAAACCTGACTTCATTAGGTGATCCCAGTTCCCGCGAAGAATATGCGTTTTTACTACTCGATTACGCAATGGTTATTGTTCCACTTGCTTCGGTACACGCTGTCCTTGACGTACTCGTATATCGCCAATATCAACAAGCGCTGATATTCGGTGACCTTGCGCGACGTTCTCTGGTAGCCCTTGCCGTACTCTTCGTGCTACATTCCACTGTCCATCCCACACACTCGTCAATTGGTATACAGATGATACTAATGTTTGTTGCTATTGTGTTGGGTACATATTTGGTACATGCGTCGACTACGAATGATTACTTTGCAGTTATGAAACAGGCACCACCACTGGGGACACTGCTCATATGGCTGGCAGTTGAGTTGCATTACTATTGGAGTATTGTAGCAGCAGTAACAGTCAGTTTTATTGCCTGGTGTTTGCGAGTGTAGGTGCGAGTGTAGGTTCAGTTCTGTTTACCTGTTTTTGTATTCATGCATGGGGTCGGGTTTGGCATTGGTCATGGGTAAGTTTTGTCTTGGCATTCTGTGTATATTTAAGCCACGATATTGGCTACGTTTTGTACATTTTTCATTTGGTTCATTTGTGCGGCGGCTTCAGTCGACCCGATATGTGACGATGCAATGTATGTTTTAGTGGGTTTAATAGAAAAGGTAAGACGTTTGTTAATACATAGTATCGCATCAGGATAGGGCTGGGCACGACATCGCCAGAGGATGCGATCTAATTGAGATGAATACTCTCTGTGAAGTCTACAATAAACTCCAGCTCTTTCTGCAGCAACGCGTGGATCTACCATTACCGCTGCGCAATGGGTGTCCGATCCATCTACAGGAACATCCATTTGGACAAGGGCGTAGGGAAATCCTCCGGGAACAAACAAAAACCTAGTGGGAAAACAAAGAATCCCGGAGGTTAATCCTAACACTGTACTTTATGAGCCTGCTCTAGAGTCCTTGTCGAGCAAGTCGTCGCCGGAACCGGTATTGGGACCGGTGGGCAGCCTCCAAGGTTAGGGTCTTGATTTGCCCTTACCCATGCCTTCGGGCTTCCCCGACATGCGTTCGATTTGTTCACGGTGAAGCCAAGGAGCATATACCTCGTCAGTTTCACTACAGGTGCGGGTCTCCGCTCATTCACGCCTGATCTCACCAGAGTATATAGCGGTGTCCTTAGCACTGGAATTTCGTCTGTTAGCAGTATAGACTTCTATTAGATAGTTTCCTCCATATCACAACGCGTCACCATGTCACCACCAGAATACCACGACGACAAGGCTGTCTTCAGCGTTACCGAGGAGGATGTACCACAAGCTTACAATTACTACACCGACAAGTACAACACTCCTCCTACACTGCTCCGTTCAGTCTCCGGCACCCATCTGCAAGAGGAGCGCCGACGCCGCCAACGTCAGTCTTGGGGAATGCTCATGCTTGTGACCGCCGTCATCGCTGCCACTCTCTACGTTGGCATCAGCAGCCTACTCAACACTCCGAACGGCGAGACTCCATCTCTACTTCGATCTATCTTCGGTACGTTTGTGCACGATCACTTTCCGTATCAGAGGCCATCTCGTCTTGAACATCCCAATCGGGTTTCTAAGTACCACAAATGCCCAGTCAGTCATGAGCCGCTTTCGTGCCATCTTCCTGTTTCTCCTCCGGACAAGGTCGACACCTGCTGCGTGAACGCTCCTGGTGGTCAGCTTCTTCTCGCTCAGTTCTGGGACTTCGCTCCTGCCGTCGGCCCCACTGATAAGTGGACTCTTCATGGATTATGGCCTGACAACTGCGATGGCTCATACGAGCAGTTCTGCGACAATACCCGCGTCGTCAACAGCATCGAGACCGTATTTCAGACCGCCGGTGCCATCGAACTTCTCGCCTCCATGCATGATACCTGGAAGTCTAATTCTGGTAACGATGACGGTCTGTGGACACACGAGTGGAACAAGCACGGCACTTGTATCTCTACTCTTGCTCCTACCTGCTATGGTCCTGAAGAAAATATTACTGCTCCTATGATTGAATACTTCGCTCGTGCTGTCGATCTTCACTCCACTCTTGATACATTCTCGGCCCTGGCCAATGCCGGGATCGTTCCTTCCTGGGACGGACGGTTGAATAAGACAGACATTCTCGAAGCCATGAGCTCTATCTCTGATAGCCATAACGTTACTCTTGGCTGTACCCGCTCTGGTGTTCTTTCCGAGGTCTGGTATCACTTCAACGTCAAGGGACGGGCTCAGGATGGTGATTACATCTTCACGGAGCCGGATGGAATCAAGGACTCTTGCCCTGAGACCGGTATTAAGTACTTCCCGAAGGTCTACCGAGATAAGAAGCCCGTCCATTCTCCTCCATCCCCTCCCAGCACTGATCCTTTCACCGGAAAGGGCTACGTCATCATCAACGACGGCACTCAGGGGTGCCTCATTTCCGGGGGTGAGTGGTATTCTTCTGGTACTTGTGCTACGATCCGTGGATCCATCTCGGAGTTTGGTGGAGTTGAGTTGCATAGCAGCCGTGGTCCCTGCACTGTCTCAGAGAAGGGCCGATTCGTTTGCGGGGGTAGAGTCACTCCTGCTCAATTCACTGTCGGTGATGACGGTGAACTTCTCTACGGCGGTGTCGGGACCTGGGGTGCGTACCAGCGTGCCGCTGGATGGTCGAAGGAGGGTTTGTGGAACGGAAAGTGGGCCGAGCAGTTACATTTGCCTGTCCAGGTCAAGCTCTTCTGGCGTGCGTTGTAGATTGGACTAGATTTGTATAGGAAGCGGCTTATTAATTATTTGGCGTAGGACACCGGTGAATATGGTTTTTTTTGTTATACACTTGCAGAAATATCTGTATAATAATTATACGCGGGTGCAAATAATGAAGGCTCGCACTACATGGTACTTTCTTCTTTTCATAGTTCCGTAGCCACTTGTATTAGTCGGCCACCAAACCCAACATTACGAACAAGTTCCAATAGCCAGCCACCCTCGGGCTTGCGCAGTACTCTTGAGGGCGATGTGCATTGATTGTCACGTTGGTAACATCTGATACGTGGCTTATAAAGCGATGACGTCACATCACCTTCTCCCAAAACTACTTCATACATCACATCTCCCAAAGCTACTTCAAACTTGAAAGTGCTTCCCAGCATATTAAGCAACAACAGAATGACTACTCCAAGGGGTAAGCAAACACTTGATAGTATTGTTATTTCGTCACTAACATAGCAGCTCTCGCAATCGTCGCCGGCCTCGGTCCGGGTATATCTTATGCACTGGCCCAAAAGTTCGTGACAGCTTACGATCTAATTCTCCTCGCGCGCTCAGCGAACACACTGGATCCACTTATATCTAAGCTCAAATCTGACCCAGCAATCAAATCTCTCAAATCAGTTCCGACAATTGTCGGCATTCCGACAGACGTCACATCCATCGAATCGCTCGACTCTACTGTTGCTAAGGTCCGCGAAATAGGGCAGCCGGTCACGCTAGCAGTCTACAACGTTTCATCTGGATTTAAGCGGAGCCCGTTTTTAGAGGCTGACCTTAAAGACATTGAGAATGGGTTTAAGAGTGGAGGATTTGGAGGTGCTGTATTCGCCAAGGCGGTACTGCCTCTCCTTCTCGATTCCGTGGGTAAAGTTACCTGGGAGTCTGGTGAGCGCGTGAACCCGACTCTCCTCTATACAGGAGCTACAGCGAGTTTCAAGGCTAACCCGGGCATGAGTGCGTTTGCAATGGGAAAGTGGTCACTTCGTGCGCTCTCCCAATCACTGGCGAGGGAGTTTGCGCCGCAGGGAGTACACGTTGCGACAGTGAATATAGATGCCATAGTGGATTTGGAGAGGAGTAAGAATATCCTAGCTGATGTTGAAGATGGAAAGTTGAAGCCTGCCGAGGTCGCGGAAACGTATTGGGCATTGCACAGGCAAGGTAGAAGTTCATGGACTTGGGAGGTGGATGTCCGCCCGTGGGTTGAGAAATGGTAAGGCACGGCTTGTACTGTAACATAAATCGAAGATATTGTAACAGTTTAAGGAAAATATAGTTGAATATTGTGTCTTGGGGTTCGCCATCCGCCCAGTGAGTACAGACCTCAAAATTCTTCAACGAATGGATGGTCCTCATCTGCCAATGATCCGTCCTTGGATTAATGCCTTCAGGTTTGGGAAATTAATGATTTCACTATTATCGATTTTATATTTGTTTTTCCATGAGGCGTAGAGGTGGATACGATTACGGTGCCGTCAACTTTTGAGATTATCGTAAAGTTAATCGCATAATGACGCTCAAATCGTAAAGTGATCGTATAGTGTACTATATCGCATTCATCATTAGGAATGTAGGGCTCGCAAGACATTAAGATTAAATAGGGCTGTCCACGGATGGCGGATATGGCGGATTGTATCCGCCAAAATATCCGCCTCGAATAATGATTAGCTAATTATGTATTATGTAAGTACGAGGTGGGAGTTGCGCTTAAAATTTCCACAGCTTGGAAGATCCACAATATCGATATATAGGATTACGTTGCTGAGCCTACAGGGTCATCGCTGTATATTTCTTGTTCTCTTTGTACTGTCAACAGTTATATCAAACTATTCTCTATACATATTATCCATCAACATTAACATCCTCATTGTTTCTCCGTTTAATGAGTGTCTACGAACACCCAATAGGTCTCGGCCAGAGTTGAACAGCCTTTCCACGGAGACTTCTGACGCGGAAATAGCAAGATAATCTCTTGCTGCCTTGGCCATTAGTGGATATTCATCTTTATGCCTTCGCCACCAGTCGCACAGCCAATTGGCCTGCTTCGTATCACTTACAATGACTCGCGGTGTGTCCAAATATCGATCTATATCAGAAACTTTAGGCGGTTCCAAGGGCCGTAGCCTTTGGAGCATCCTAGACTCCAGGTCATTGTCCTCCAGATATAATTGCGGCGAACTGTGTTCAGAAGATGTAGCTTCCCAAACTTAATAAGTTAAGTGAAGTTCATTCCGCACTGCTTCTAAGATAAGACGACCGTGTCCTGATCCTCACTTAGCTCTTGTCGAATAAGATCGCCCTAACCTAGTTTGGGTCAGGGCGGATTCAAGGCGGATTTATTCGACAAAAATGGTGGATGCGGATCCGCCATTAAGTAAATCCGCAAAGTTTGGATGGCGGATGGCGGATGGCGGATGGCGGATGGCGGATAGACCCAGATTTGGCGGATATGCGCATTCGAACCAGCCCTAGACTAAGAATCAACGCGGAGTTTGAGGCCTATCGTGCAAGATTGAAGCAAGGACATAGAACTTATCATACAACTACACTTTCATAGATGTTTGGACTAGTCAGAACCACATCGCAATTCTTGGAGTGTTGGGCATTGACTAGGCGAATTTGAATATATAGAGAGAGTTGTAGAGTTTTTAGAGGCGATGGGTGTCCATAGTGGTGACAACATCCGAGATGGTGTACTGCATGTTGAAAGGCTTGGACGAAAAGTTGATTTGTCACATCAGATAACGAAAGCGATCGTGTTACACCGTTCAATTACCGTCCAGGTACTTTAACAGTCTAGCAGAAGGATAGTTATGCAGGGGTGGGGTCGGGAATCGGAGAAAATGGATCGCCGAAGGCTCAAGTGATTCATAGAATAACCGACGTCACTTCTAAGAATGTTTAGTGACGGTCGAGTTATAGCACATTTAGTTAGCGGGGAAATTTACAGCTATTGTGGTTTGAACTTTGCTCCACCATGAAATAAATTTGAGTGACAGTAGATCATTGAAATTTTGGCCCGGCCCCTTCTGTTCAGTCCGCCATTCCGCTTTCCCAGGTTCATGGCCAACTTGTGCCCATGTAGACGCTTAGCTCCGTGCCTGCGGACTTATCAGTCCACCAAAACAATATATATTCTGTTCTCCTTCGTAGTCATTCTTTTACCACTTCATATACTACTAGTTCCATTCACCATGGCAACTACTACACCTGTCTCACTCGACCGTTCCAGTTCGTTGCCACTGTCAGTCGCGAATCCGGACTTGGTCGCCTCGAAAGAAACTGTCCCCGAGAAGCTGTCGGTAAACGGGTCCGACTCGTCAGACTCCTCGGCCGCGAACAAAGAGTCTGACATTGAAGTCCAGATTCCAAAGGCTCCACTTCGCGGCCCCGTTCCGACACCACTCACTAACCTTGATAAAGGACTCATTGGCTGGGAGAGTCTAGATGACCCGGAAAACCCCATGAACTGGACTCTCAAGCACAAGTGGCGGAACATGGGCATCGTCGCCTTTTCGTGCTTCATACTTCCGCTCGCATCCACACTCTTTGCTCCAGGCGTGAGCTACGTCGCCGCTGAATTCCATGAGACTAATAGTACTATACTCAGTCTCATGGTCTCCATTTTCGTTTCTGGCTTTGCATGGGGTCCACTGTTCTTCCATGCCCCTTTGAGCGAGCTGTATGGACGAAAATATGTCATCACGTGCTCCAATCTTTTGTTCGCAATGTTCAATATCGGCTGCGCCTGGGCAAATGGCGTGAACACTTTCATCGCCTGTAGATTCCTTGGTGGACTTCTGGGCTGCGCATCCTTGGTCGTCGGTGGTGGTGTCATTTCTGACATTTTCAGGCGTGAAGAGATGGGCGGTATTTATCCTCGGTGTTCTGAATTTTCAACTCACATGCTAACTGGCGTATAGCTGCCTCCTCGGTCTTTGCCCTCGGGCCGCTGTTGGGCCCGGTTATTGGACCTATAATTGGCGGTTTCCTGGCAGAACGCGTCGGTTGGCGATGGAATTTCAGATTACTGCTTATCCTCGGGTGCTTCATGTCTGCCATATTCTTCTTTGCAGTCGACGAGACTAATGCCCCGGCAATTCTACGCCAGAAAGCTTATAGGAAACGAAAAGAACTGGGTCGTCCTGAGTTGATTTCTGCTCTAGACGAATTTAATAAACGATCTCCTGCTCAGGTTTTCTGGCACGGTATCTCTCGTCCGATAGCCTTACTTTGCACTTGCCCGGCGGTACTCTTTTTAGGCCTATACATGGCTATCGCGTTCTCGTATATGTATATCTTTCTCACTACCGTCGCGGGTGTCTTCACTGATATTTACCACTTCAGTACCGGCATTGCTGGGCTCTTGTACCTTGGACTCGGTACCGGGTTCTTAAGCGGTTTGCTCACTGTAGGGTCGACAAACGACAAACTGGTCCGGCACCTCACGGAAAGGAACAATGGCGTTCGCATACCAGAATTTCGATTACGACCGCTACTTCTCAGCTGCATACTGATTCCTGTTGCCATGGTGTGGTATGGCTGGGCTGTCCAGAGACGGGCCCATTGGTTCGCAGTTGTCGCTTCTATGTTCCCATTAGGGTTTGGCTTGGTTTCGTCTTTGCTACCTATTCAGACTTACCTTATTGAAGTCTATGGTCCGTACGGCTTGGCGGCCAGTGCCACGGCGGCAGGTAACTGCTTGCGTATGACTGCTGCTGCATTCTTCCCGTTGGTTGCTCCGACTCTTTTCCACCATCTTGATTACGGCTGGGGTTCCACGTTACTTGGCCTTCTAGCGCTATTGATGTGCGCAAGCATGGCTCTCACCTTCATAACTTTTGGTCAAAAGTTACGAGAGCGGTTCCCACCAAAACTCTAACATCAATTCTATGGTTTCCTTTAGGTGTTGCATTGGTTTTCGATTATGCACTTGCAAAATGTATTTGTGTATTATCTCAGCTTAATATTTAATAAACGAGATTTGTGGAGAGTGAAATAACTTATACTTATTGCAAGCGGATTACAAGATAAGGTTCAATGTCCCGTGCGGCGCGTCGCTCGAAAAACCATCTAAGCACAAGTCGCCTCACCGCATGCGGCTCACTATGTAATGTCAGACTAGGGAGTAGCTACGAAAGGCGAATAGCTGTGCTCGCATGTGTATAGACCTCCTAAGGAGAATCTATACGAGAATCTAAAGAAAAGAACATCCATTTGGACAAGGGTGTAGGGTTCAAGTTTTTAGGCGTCTAAGCAATTAACAAATAAGCAATGCGATGCGAACACTGCAGTCCTAAACCATTCTTTATGAAGATCAAAGTCTATGAACTATGAAGTTACACGAAAAGTGGTCTGATTGAAATAAGCTAGTACACAAACAAAATTGGATTCAAACAAGGTACACGAGCTACACCTGTATATCAGGCTATACGTGGGCGGAGAATCCTAATGCTGGTGGGGAGCAAGAATGGCAATGGACCACCGCACTGAAATCCAGAAAGGCATCATTAATAAAGGGACGGGTAAGCTGATTTGATAGTATCAAGTGCCAGTTTGGATTTTAGGCTATTTGAGTTATGTTTAGTTTTTTTTTTCGTGCTCGCATCAACACATTATAGTCGAGGTGCACTTGATAATTATTAACCCAATGGCTTTATCCGCAATCCGATCAAATTGGCGACTTAGAATTACGCAGTAAATTTACGCCATTCTGCGAAATAGAAATCCGACAAGTACGAGGTATGGTATAGAACGGAGTCGCGTCTCTGAAAGAAGGTTTCGATGTTGCCCGTTTTCGGCTAGAGCTAACCTTAAACGTTCGCAAATGAGTTAAAAAAGCGTGGGGGTTATACACGTAAGTTAAGGCTATTTCGCAAGTAAATATTTACAGCGTACAAATGGTTGCGGAACCTCCCCTAAAAAGGCTGAATCATGCATGGTAAAACAAAATTTAACAAAACAAATGAATCAACATGCACCACAAACTTTCACAATCAAAAAAATAAAAAAATAAATATAATTGCAGCACCTACGATTCCAGCGTGGTCTCCCACCGCAGTACTAAGTAGGCCCAAAGAAGTTTAACTGGTGTTGATCGGACGGGGAACTGTGTTTTCTTCTTGGTATGGCCGCAACTGAAATTTATTCATTAATCCGCTCCTTTTCTACGTCATTGGTTAGTCATCACCCACGTAATAAGTAGTAAAAATAAACCCTTGGTATGGCCGCAACTGAAAACTATTCAATAATCGGAACCTTTTCTATGCTGGCACTTCGCTATCACCAATTTAATGAGCGGCATCCATAGCGGACGACATTCCCACCCGGCGAGGTATCGGCCATTTTTGAATGCGACCCCTGAAAATTCCGTGCGCTCACGTCAAGTTAGCTAATATTTTAGGTCGCCGCAGCTCGGTGCAATCCGAAAATCTTTAGGCTTCTCTTCGATCACGGAATAATACGTAAGCGCAAGGACAGATACTCGCGATGGCCGAGCAGGTAGAGAAACTAAATCCGTCAAAGCTGGGAACCAGAGAATAGTAAGTAAAATTGTAGCTACCAAGCTGTAAATTCTCGTCACACTGACTCTTCAACGTTTTATTCCAGCTGGGATCAATTCTATGCTCTTGAGCAGCAGAATTTCGCTGAGAACTCGGATGACGAGGGTGAAGTCTGGTTCGCGGATGCCGACGCCGAGGACAAGATCATCGACTTTCTTATCAACCATACTGCATCTTCTGACAACGAACTCAGCGACGAATTCCCGTTCTCCCCGACCTCGACATCGGCGATTGATCTCGGTACCGGCAACGGACATCTACTCTTTAGGCTAAGATCTGAGGGCGGGTATATGGGCAAGTTATGCGGCATCGACTATGCAGAGACATCTGTCGCTTTTGCCAGACACATACTGGCCAAAAAGAAGGACGCCCAGCAACTCGACGACCCTGACAATAATATCACGTTCGAGCATGTCGACTTTTTGAACTTCCCTGACGACAAGACAAACGAAGCGTGGGATCTCGTGCTGGACAAGGGTACTCTTGACGCTATCGCCCTCAGCGGCAACATCATTAGAAATGGCTTCAGTGGCGTAGATCTTTTTCCCACAGTTGTACGCGATACTCTCGTCCGGGTCGGTGGCATAATATTGATCACGAGTTGCAATTTCACAGAAGAAGAATTGCTAAAATTATTCAACATCGAAGGTATGCCTTTTCACTGGTCATAATCTACATCTGTTAACCGAGAAACAGGATTACAACTGTGGAAAACCATAAAATATCCTGTGTACGAATTCGGGGGTGTCAAGGGTCAAAGTATTTCCAGTGTTGCATTTAGACGGACAAAATAACAGACGAAGTTGTACGATATCTCGTACCCGTCTGCAGTTGTATTATATATTCCTATTTATGTATTTTTACCCTATCAATAAAAAACCGGAGAATCATAACGCAAGCAACACTAATAAAACGAAACTACCTAAAACTGTCATATTTTTTGTGTTGTATAACTCATTTACGTCTTCTTAGAGAACTCCACGCGCAAAATCAAGTTCTCGAAACCACGACCGTTCATCCGTTCGCACGCCTTAGTAGCGTTATTGACATCATAGTAGCTGATAAACGCATAACCCTTCGACCGGTTCGTCTCTCTCTCCTTCGCCAAGTACAACCTCTGGATACGACCGAAACGTTCAAACAAACGGCCGAGATCATCCTCAGTGACATCTTCGCCTATGTTCGAAACTCGTAGGGTAGCACTGTCGTCCCGGTCTCTGTAAGTAGACATCTTCTCGCCATCACCACGACCAGAAGCACCAGCACGGCGGAGATGCGGTGGCACATATGCCGACTTGGTAGGACCGGCTGAGGCGACTGGGGCAGCCGATGGTTCTGGAGTTGCCGTCCGCGGAGTAGAAACGTTTGATTCTGCCGCAATATCCGCGGTAGGTAGACGATCTTTGTAAGGACATCTGCTTGTGAAGTGCTCGCCGCCGCACGTCCGGCAGGTGATGGCCTTTACCTTGACAGATTCGGTCTTGCTGACTTCTACCTTCTCTTCCTTTGATTCCTACAAATCCATTAAATTCCATCATTGTCAATCGTCAGGACTGCAATACACACCTTCCAGCCAACAATGAGTTTCAGTGGAGTGTTCTCTCCGACACTAGTCGTCTTAACATCTGGACCAGCGCGCGATCCACGCTCGAGGCCAAACTTTGACCATCGCTTACGCTCCGCAACAGCCGGATTAACGCGCTCCTTGACAACAGTCGTCTTAATCTTCTGAATAGCTTTCACCTTCTTACCAGTCTCCGGGTTAACACGATATGTAATCACGGTTTTGGTGCCGTCTGGGTTGTTCGTGACAAGAGGCGCCGGAAACCCGCTATCGTCGTCGTCGTCCGCCCAGTTAGTGGTAGATGGTTTCCTGGCAAATATATTAATCATGTACTTCATCAATATCATCAAAAATAAAATCCACGTACGATGCAAGATCCGGCATTGTGGTGATGTCGTGTGTAGAAACCTGAATTGTGCGTTTGAAAGCCACGAGAAAATTTGTTAAGACGTGTTGCGGCATGCCAACTCCATCATCGGCGAAAAGTGCATGCACCCTAACCCAATTGAAAACCTTAATCTGATATTAAGTCCTCCTCATCTTGGGATCAAGGAATAACACTCCGCCATGAACGCATAGATAGCTCATACCCGTCGTTCTTGCGCGTTTCGGACCAACTAGAGTGCAGTGATGGAGCAGATTCCGATGATGGTGCCGCAGACACTGCGTATGCCCATCGCAACAGTCACATCTCCGAGTCAAACATCGATTCTGCGAACTTCCAACCGGCCCAACAGTAGGCCAGATAAAGTCAATTTTTCCATGACAAACGAACAACGTCGGCGGTTATGTTTATACGCGGATGAGCATCCTGGGGCGAACCAGCGACAACTAATCGAGTGGTTTCGAGGACAGTTTAATGTTGCGCCATCGCAGGCTGCGATTTCAAGGTGTTTGAAACGCAAGAGCGATATTTTAGAATCCAGCGATCGCGATCCGAATCTCAAGAGACTCAAGAAGGTCACTTTTCCGCTTATGGAAGATGCTCTGTCGAAGTGGTACACTGAATACAATGGCCTGGTCCCAATAGATGGCAACCTACTTAAGCAACAAGGATCATATTTTTTAAAGGTACAGTTTGTCCATTGCGTGAGACACGACTACAGTCTAATCAATGTAGACTCTCTACCCACATGCCGGTGAAAATGCATTCCACTTCTCAGACGGCTGGTTGGCGCGGTTCAAATCTCGTCATAATATTAAAAGCGATCGATTTACGAGTTCAGAAAGTCCGGTCTCTCGCCTTCGTTCGTTACAGGAGCAGCTACCCGCCATTCGCTCGAGAATATCGCAGTACACTCCCAAGGATGTGTTTTGTATGGACGAGACTGGCTTGTTCTACCAAACTATTGGCAACGGGCTGCTCACTACTCGATTCGGTCCAAATGCGGTTGAAGAGCAAGAAAAGCAACCTGGTGCCTATCGCGGAATTCTGAAGGAAAAGTTTACAGTGGCTGTTTGTACCAACGCCGATGGCAGTGAAAAAATGCCATGCTGGGTCATAAGCAAATGGGCGAATCCCAATTGTTTTATTAATGTCGAAATGTCCCGTCTCGGAATATCCTACGCCTCTGATCCGAAGGCGAAAATGAGCGCTGCCTTGTTTAAGAATTATCTACTGTGGTTCGATAGCCATATGACTGGGCGTCGCGTACTGTTGCTAGTAGACTACAGTGATGCCCATCTCGCGTTTGATGGACGGCTATTGAATACAGAACTCCTGATTCTACCACCGAGTACGACGACAGTTGGGATGCATCCTTGCGATTCTGGAATTACTCGGATGCTGAAAGCATTCTACAGAAGGCGATTCACAGAGATCATGCTTGCGAGAATCGAACAAGGAGACAACCGGATGTTTCTCAGCATACTGGAGGCCATGAACGTATTGGTTCAAGCATGGACGGAAGACGTGACTAGGGACTCGATTATCGATTGTTTTCTCAATTGCCAGCTTCTTGCCGACAATACCACTAGTGATTCCAGCAACCTAGCAACACCCGCGTTTCGCCAACAGTTGCGACCTTTAGGTGGTCATGATTCACTATCCAGCGTCCCGCAAGCGAACCCATCCCTCCAGCAACAACAACCTCGCTTTGATCCGTCGTACGGTGTCACGCCTAATGACCTGTATCAAGTCAACCCACAACATCGGTCCAATTTCCCCCAACACAGTATGAATTATGACGATGCCGTGCAACGTATGCTTAGCGGGACTGGCGAAGATATATTTTCAGTGCCGTCAATCGAAGAAATTGTTGAGGAAATACAAGAAGAAGCCGAGAAACTAGGTGGTCGCAATAGATCGGCTTCGGCGAACCAGCAGGCTCAGAAGACGAGTCCAGACTCCGACACTGCAGAGCTATACCGGTCCCAGCCTTTGGATCAGGGACATGGAATAGACGGCGAACTGTTATTAGCATCTACAGAGCAAGATGTATCGGGCGCTAATGCCTCTCAGGATCTTACACTCAATGCAACTACATCTTACAATATCTATACTTCCGTGACCGAGATTGAAGCCCTTGCCGCAATCGATGTCCTGGAGCGTTACTGGATGGGCAGGAACCCGCAATTATTACGTCTCTCACTGCCTGGCCAGCGCCATGAGATTTTGACCAAGCGGATAGTGCTAAAGCCAGCTACTATAGAGAAAGTGTTTGGTTAGGACAATTGCACAATATGGATTTCTGGTGACCGAATTCGGAGTATGGTTTATGTGCATGACTGATGTTTGACTGTATATGCAATATTGGGTATTAGGGTTCACATTTCAAGAGGTTATTTAGTTGAGTCTAGTGTACATATATAATGACGTAATACAAATCCGATACAATAACCCATACTCACATTTATATTAATACATCCTCCAGATTGTGATCTCATAGCCCATTTCGTGTTTCAGATATCATACAAACTTCTAGGCGCGCACATAAACTAAGCAGTACAACGGTTTCTGTAGCGGCGTAATAATTAAGCGCATCCATCAAAATTTTCAAGTGATGGTCAAAATTCTGCTCGTATTGTAATAATATGCTCTCCAACTTGGTTACCTTCTCCACCGGGCCAGAATCCGCCTCCGCCGTCTCGCTATCAATACCAGGAAGCGTTTTGGACAGCTGCGTCGTGTACGTTGCGAATAGTTTGCAAGCAGACATAAGCTTTGCCATGACCTACAGATCACTCAGTCATTGCCGAAAGAACAGTAACAAAGAAGACAACAAAGCATACCCGTAAAAGCTTCGAATTTGTAAGCATGCACTCCTTTAAGCACGTGTCCAAGAAATCGACGTGATTTTGCATCAGTGCATCTACAGTGTTAACATCCAATATTCCAGTCATCAGCGAACACCAATTTGGTTCCACAACTTCAGTCGTGGAAAAGTATAGCACCTGCTGAATGAATACCAGCATCTTGGCTCGCAAGTTCCACACTTTCGATTTCCAATTTTGTAAATGGACGCTCTTACTACGCCGGGCCCAACCGGCAGTCTTTGCCTGGTCCAACCATGCGACCCCTAGGAGCTGCTCGATGTGCTTCAGCGCCACGAGATGCCGGAACAAAAGTTGATATCGGAGGATTGTCTTTCTGGAAATCACCAGAGAAAGCGGAAATGGGATCCTGAAATCAAACTGTAGCGCCTGAATTCCGGTAAAGGCTTTCTTATCATCCCGCTCCGACGATTTATCGGTCACTGGAGTCGTTGTTGAAAGTTGCATGGCCGCGACATCTCTAGGATCCAATCCACTCACGCTAACGATTCGCATTAGCCATTCAGTAAGACCCACTTCGTTCAGCTGAACCGAAATATCCTCCTTAAAAGGATCAGTTGCAGTGATACTACCTGGCTGTCTCAGAGCCAGGTCGAGTAGGGACTGCAATTTCGACGTCGACACATTCTTCGCAGGCTTTCGCAACTCATGGAATGCGACATCCATAAAATTAGTGAAGAAGTCAGCCTGATCCAAAAAGAAGTAGTGCTTCAATGAAGTCAGACGCTCTGATAACTTATGAGTATTGATAAGTAGAGAAAGAAGATATTCGTTTGCATGTGCATAAGCTGCATTGATATTGGATAGCAGTCTAGGATCGTCAATCGTCTCTGGAGCGTCCTTTATTTCGTTGCTAACATCCACACCACCGCATTCGCGAACTACATTCAAGAACTTTCCTGCCAATAGAATCTTGTCACACGTCCTGGCGTCTCCTATTTGTGGTGGAAGGTCGTCTTTCCGTAATGTGTACCGCTTGTCCCAATATTCATCCGTGTAGTCCTCGTCAAGTCGCTCCCTTCGGATACTCTTTTGCTCTTTGACTAAAAATTCATTAAAGGGATCCGCTATTATGCCACGATGGAGCCACATGTTTAGCATCTTCATATATGGACGCGAGGCCTCCCTCACAAGATAGGTAAGAAGTTCACGTGCCGCCGGATCCCCTGATACCGCATAGAGCCTATCCGTAAGCAGCTTTATGACATCGCCGCCTTTAGTAATCATTGACGTTGTCTTTGAAATCCCAATGTTGTTGAGAGCGTTGAGATTGCCGTCGTTCGCCTTCAACGTCTCCATGATTTTGTCAAAGTCGGTACCCAATTCATCTGTGTATTCAGCAACCGATTCCTCTTTACGACTTATATGTTGCACAATATAATTTAGCTCGGTTAACTTCCTCGCCATATCCATAGTCTCAATGTGGAACGTGTTCAAAGTAAAAGATGGCGACGTAAGCATCTTATACTCCATATCAGACATCAGTGCCAGATATTCTTTCATGATATGTCGAATCGCAGCACATAGCGCATGGTTGACAACTCCATATTCAGTTTTACTCTGTATTTCGATAAATGCTTCGACGCTCGAGCGGTGAGTTGCCAATTTAAGCAAGTTTTTGGTGAGATCACGAAGACTGGGATCGAGACCCTTTGCTAGCCGAAATTCAGGTCCGGCCAACCTGTCGGCTTCGGCGGAAGGATTGTAACGCTCGTGAAAGCGTATATATTGACCTTCGGAACCCTGGGCGGTTGTTAGCACAATCCCAGAATCATCCGCTGTTTTTCGTACCATAAGCACGTAGAGAAGATCCTCCATAATAACTGCATGCTGGACATCCGCTCCCATTCGGTCCAGGGCCATGGGTTTTTTTGAACCTTGCACCTGATACGATAGCGGCGGCGGACTCACTCTCAAAGCGAGAGGCGACAGAGCAGTTGAGAGAAGCGTCACCTCAGTCGAAACTTTCTCATCATTAGCCCATATCCATATATCCAAATAGTTAGTAAAAATTAACGCATACCCATCTTTGGCTGTTGATGTATTGCGTTTGTCGTACTACTGCTTTCTGTGCTAGCGGCCCTGCCAATTTCCCCTTGCTGTTTCTCTGGCTGTGCTCGTAGAGGGGATCTCTCGCGATGTCGCGTTGAACTTGCCCGGCTCTGTTAGAAGTCAGTGCGGTACGCGTCTCGACTTAGAATTTCGAGCACATACAACCATTTTCTCCCCCTCTGAAGCTCTGATTTGTTGATCCAGTGCGGTTGTTTTGACGGATCTCGATCGATGATGGTGCTGAGATATTGCATTGACAACGCGATCTGTATGCGACAAGACTTCTCTCGACGTCACCGACCGCCGTTGCGTCCCATTTTCTGTTGCCTGGCTGGTCATTACATCTACACTGATAACGACACGTAGAAACCACAAGGTACGTCGATTAACTTGATGTTTCCATCAACAACAATGGTAAGCTTGTGGCAGATAAACTTACACGCGTATCTGTTGTCAATGTTTTCGATGCGCATTACCTCCGTCACGTGTAAACGTAGCTTTCCTCCGCGTACCCTAAACCTCGATCGTTGGGTCTTTTTATGTGCATTTGTGGATGCGGGCTCATTCTGCACTTTGAAAATTTAAAATATTTTACTAAAACGTACAACAACGGGGACCTAATCTTTGTACACTCTGGGCCGGCTCCCAGCTCGTATACAAACTGCCGGAAAAGATCAACAAAAAAAAAACCCACGAGCAACGAGAACACAGAGGAAGCAAGCCACAAAGCAACGAGGAACAAAGCAACGAGAGCACAAAGAACTAGTTATTAGTCGTGACTTTTTTTGCGGGCATCTTGGGGAGATACGGAGCTCGCAGCACCCTGGTCTTAAGGTCATGGGCTACATGGAGATGCCTAGTGTAGGTAGTTGCTGTCGTTGCAGTCTGGTTAGGGACACTGCGGCCGTCACCTGCCACTATGGAGTCCTGTCCATTTGGCCATGATTGCAGCCGTGAGGGCATGCCTCACACAAATAATTGAACTTTCCGCTTACTAATTGCGAATATTATTCGTAAATTATTCGTATTATTCGAACTATATGCACAGACAATGCATTGTAAATCAAAGTTAGGCATTATCCTTATTATACATGTCCCTCAACAACATCAGCATTCGCATAGTCTCGGCAGACAATGAACCCAAGCATATCCCACCCTGTGCTAAGTAATCTTTCGACTGCTACCTCAGTGGCCGGAATGGCCGATAAATGGCCTTTTCTGAAAAACGCGGGCTTCAATGCTTTGCGTTCTGGCGGCCGGTTCTTCTATCAAACTTCTATCCCGGCATTCAGGGTTCAAGTTATCTACAAAAAAAAAATCGTAAAATTCAGGTCTAATTCGATAGCCAACGTAATGTAGGAGTGTGGAATACCGTCTGACGTTCACGCGTTAATAACGTCCAGCACGGCGTCTGCTTGTCAGCGTACTTGTCATCACGTTTTTACACGGACAGCTGCCATCTACAGTTTAGAGATCTTCGGACTCATTCGAATTATCTTATTAGAAATTCAGCATCAGGTCTTCTAAATATATCGAGTTTATCTTGCAGTTATACATATTATAGAATATTGAAGAGATGTTCTTGACTCGTAGTGAGTACGATCGGGGCGTGAGCACCTTCTCGCCAGAGGGACGACTCTTCCAAGTCGAATACGCTATTGAGGCTATCAAGGTATGTTGTATCATCTAGTTCGCAAATTTTTCATTTCGTTCGATTATAAAGCTTCGGGCATACGTACTAGAATCGAATCGAGAGATGCTGGTTGGGACGGAGTGTATGCTAATAGCAATTGCCTAGCTTGGATCAACTGCCATCGGAGTTGCGACTTCTGAAGGTGTCATTCTCGGCGTCGAGAAGCGTGCGACGTCGGTCCTCCTGGAATCTTCTTCTATTGAAAAGATTGTCGAAATCGATAGGCATCTCGGTGCTGCAATGAGTGGACTTACTGCTGACGCCCGGACAATGATTGATCACGCTCGAGTCGAAACACAAGTACGTTGTGATTTAGGATACATAACAGTTGAACAGTACTGACATTTAGTAGAATCACGCTTTACACTTTAACGAACCTATCAAGGTGGAATCAGTAACACAGGCAGTGTGCGACCTTGCCCTACGTTTCGGAGAAGGTGCTGATGGAGAGGAGCGAGTCATGTCTCGACCATTCGGCGTCGCGCTTTTGATAGCAGGGATTGATGAAAACGGGCCGCAATTATATCACGCTGATCCATCCGGAACATTCTACAGATATGATGCGAAGGCAATAGGAAGTGGTAGTGAAGGTGCCCAGGCAGAATTACAGAATGAGTATCACAGTGTATGTGTTCTTGAAATTGCATTAATTGATAAGTACTAATAGAGTACAGTCACTCACATTGGCTGAAGCCGAACAGCTTGTTCTGAAGACCTTAAAGCAAGTCATGGAAGAGAAATTGGATGCCAAGAATGTTCAGCTCGCCAGCGTTACTAAGGAGCAGAATTTTAGAATATACACGGATGATGAGATGAAAGTTGTCGTGGAGCGACTCGAAGGCAGTGAGGCACAGCCTACTACGTCCTAAGTAATATCTAAATGAAGCCGATGTGTTAGTATGTATTTGTCATCGATTGTAAATATCGAGTAAAAATGGAAACGGCATTGCACGGATTGAAGTAAGGACAATTATAATATTACACCACCACGAAGTCGGCTTGTTATACCTTGATTCACGTAACGTTTCCAAGATTGTTAGTCTCTTGCTTGCGACCAATCTACTTTATTCTCCTCGACTGAGCCGGCGAAGCTCTGGATAATGGAGAATGCGCGTACGTCGTAGTTGCACTGGCACTGTCCACAGCTGCCGAATTTCTACTCATATCGTCACTGTGACCAGATGCTTGAAATTTCAGTGGACTTCCACTGTATGATCCGTAGAATAGTCTGTCCCCTGGGACAATGGACTGCCTTGGACGACTGTTCATGGCCGAGCGCCTATATGGACTAGATGAGGAGTTCTGCGGACTGCTGACCACACTTCCGAACAATGAAGACGAGGACCGAGGCCGAATATCTCGTGTCACAAATTGTCGTTCCAAGGTAGGCGAGTAATATTCAACTGAACCGTCGGCACCAACAGCCACATCGCGTCGAACGACGCTCATCTTCGGCCTTACAACTTTCTTTTCGTACTCGTCAAACATTTCTCCAAATACTAGAGACTTGTCGGTTATTTGCTGAAGAAAATTCGTTGTGAGAAGGTATGTCTGGCCGGAAATCAATAAGCAGATGGCAATATTTCGTATAAGCGTGCTGTACGAAGTATTGAACAAGACCAGAGTATGCAATGGTGAAAATGATGTAAAGAGATGCAAATTAAACAGCTGCGGATTCCACATTTGAAGTTCCCAAATTTCCTTGTCTGGATCTGCAGTAGGAGAGGACTCGGCGTGGCTGATTTTGTGAATAATCTTTTGCCACGGAGAAGATGGTGGAGTATGTGCGTCATTGTCAACATCTAGCTGCGCTTTCGTTGCTGAAGCGTTGCTAGCTAATTTTCTATCTTGCGAAGCACGGCCGAAGAAGGTGTATGTCCGCCTGCGTGAGAATACGTAGTAAGCATTGATGAAGCTTAGTAATAAAATGGCAATTGATATGACTGATAGCTAAAAAGTGTTGGCGATGTGTCAGAACGCTTTATAACATTCCAGTACTTACTACTCCAACTAGCCATCCTCTAAACCCGCGTTTTGCACCTCTACCCTGAAGAACATCGCCCGCTATAGGACTATTTCGCAATTTGCTCGGGTCCCAAAATATCTCACTACGCTCATCCTGCTTAACCGCGACAGTCGCAATAGCTAGCCGACAAAACACTAGTATGCCATCCAAAATAAATCCCATGGGCAGGGATACAGTGTCAGACAATTTGTCCCACTCGATCGTCTCGAACTGTTCATGCAAATGCAGGTAGGTGTCCAGGGGATAAGACTTTAGGCGCGTCAGAAGAGCTGCCCGGCGTACGACGCGTCGTTGAGCCATTACCAAATACAGGAGTTGCTGACGCCGATTGTATATACCACCACTGATCGTAAACTTATCTCCTTTTTGGTTTTACAAATTGTGCGGACTAAACCAACGTCCAATCGGCAGGTGAGAAGAGGAATGCACCAAAGCGATATGAGAACGAAACCCGCTGCAATCGTCAGCAATGTGATGCCTTTCGACACGCGCCGAGCGACGCGTCAGGTTTAATGTCTCAATCCAGCAAGAATCGTCAAGCAAGCTCATCACGCAATTTCTTGGTAGACTTTTTTTTCACTGGCGAGGCGGATTGACCAAAAATCCCCAATTCGTAATCCGAGACGATATTGTTTTTTTTTATATGTGTGTGGTCACAAAACTCGGCAAGCAGATGCAATCCTCGGCTAACATGATAAAATGCGTAGGCGACGCGACGATGGAAATTTGGTACACATACTCTGATTGGCACTTTTTGTTACCGGGACCGGTCGATGTCGACAGATTGTGTTATGTAATTTCTGTAAATCCATGATAAATATCATCACTTCGTAACATTGCACTACAATTGTCACCCCCAGGCAACATGGCCGACGCCACGGTATAAATCTCGACGATCCCTGTCCAATGAACATCAGTCATCGTAGTCATCACCCTCGAACACACATCCGCATGGTTCGCGTGGGCACCAAATATAGACCATCCGTTTTAACTCGCCTGATTGTCGGTGATCGGTGATCACCAATTCACCAACGACCTTCCTTACTGCGCACACCAAAAAAATTGGTCTTTATAAAATAGTAACTCTAATCATTGGTGGCAAGCACTCAAAAGAGACTTGAATCGCCCAAAAGGGAAGCCATGGCATCACCATTGGCGCCGCACGTGTAGATCTCCCTCGAGAAAGAATCTTTGACCTTTATCCCCGTTTTGCACAAAACACTTTCACCCGCACCCCTCCCACAGCCTACCACGGAATCCCGCCTTTCGCCTCGGCTTGAACTCGCCTGGGACGACGCATGGAGTCAAAATATGTCGATCCCCACAAGCTTCTCGTGGATACTTAAGCATCCAAGGTTCCCGCACTTCGTCAAGCGTTGAATTATCTTTTTACATCACACTTTTTTAGCGTCTGTCATACACTCCCAAAGTAAAGCCTTTAAAACATAATGCGATCTGTTAGTGTTCTCGTTCTCTTTGCGCTCATTGTGGCTGTTACAGGCCAAGTTTCTCCTTCTGAAACTTATTCCGAGCTGTCGACCAGCGTGCCTCTCCTCTTGTCTACAGAGTCTGCCCTTACTACTTCCGAGAGCGGTTCTGCCACCAGCGCATCGGAGTCTGCGTTGACTACATCTGAGACCGTCACTAGCAGCGGTACTGAGTCGGCTACCGGCGCATCTGAGACGACTTCGTCCCCCACTACCTCAGAGGCTACCTCCACTTCTCCCACGTCGACTCTGTCTACCATTACCAGTACCAGCACCAGCACCAGCACCAGTACCAGTACCGCGACGTCGGCTGCTGATAGCATCTCTCTTAAGCCCATCTCTGCTGGCAGCGGATATCTTAGTTTGGCCTTGGGACTCGTTGCGGTTTACTTCGGACACGCTTACTAAGTTGCTATACCAATTGGGGATAGAAGCTTCGATTGTGTACATTTGTGAATATCAGATATGTTGAAACAATATTAGTGAATTAATTGGATAAAAAGGACATGTACAAGACGTGATTGTTGGGGCTTGTTTTTGGTTGTGATTTTGAACAACAGTGTAATATCTTTCTATAGCGCGCGCTCTGTCTTGACAGTTCGCATAAATAATTTGTATTCGATTACCGTACATATTAACTCCTCGCTGGCACAATTTGAACCAATTTAAAGAACTGACAGCGCATTACCTGTGGTAACTCAACCTCCCCTTATCCTGTGCTGTTGTAGTAAGACGCGTCCCTCATATACAGAACTAACCAATCCAACGAGACCGAAACTGCCAAAATAGAGTGGCGTTCAATCTGGTATCTCGGGCTCAACGGAACTCAGAACTAAGACTTGTGGAAAGGTGTAGTTGAAAACTTGGTAGGGGAGTCATGCTCAACTCAGAACTACTACGCCAACGCCGCAGAGATAAGTATGCGCGGTCTCTGCGGCGTCGGCGGTGCAACGTGCATCCCAATTACTTCGAGACCCAAATTTCTTTTTCTTCACTACTCGGCTCCAATTCGATCCTATTTGGCCAAAATTACTGTGCATTAAACTTAGGACGCTTTATAGGGACTATGCAACTAACTGAGGGTTAGCTCGCAAAATGATGTCTCGGATCTCACAGATAGGAAAAGCGATCGCAGAGGATATTGAACAAGCGAGAGCACAATCCGTCGCTGCGTCGTCTGCTAATCGCGCAAGTGCGCCATCGCCTGGGCCAGGAAACGGAAGTGTTGGGGCTTCCCTCAGTGCCACACCAGCTCGGAGAACGTCGCGGCCAATGACAGGAGGTGAACCTGGGAATCCAAGTTCCAATACAGAGGAGTATGACAGTAGCAGCACCGACCATCCATTGGCCGAGGATACCACCAATCCTGAGCAAAGCCATACTGGACACGCACAGAACGTATCTGGATTGCAACTACAAAGCCAACCACCCAGTCGGTCTTCGACACCTGCAGCTGCCATGGAATATCCACCTGAGATTAGGGCCAAGCTGCGGAAGCTCGCAAAGTATGAGGCGAGGTATCCAGGTGCGAAATTAATACTTCAATAATTATTGGTGGAAGTGACTAACCATGCATTTGTTGAAGAACTACATAGAGCTTACGAGGCTGAAAGAGCTCGGACTTCGTTCATTGACGCTTTCGAAAATGTCCTCCGCGAACACACTCCTTGCTCATCGATAGAAGACCCCCAAGCTTTAGTTGAATACCTTCAGAATCTGACGCTCAGACAAGACATGCTCGTTGAGGAGATGATGCGCGTCACTAAAGAGAAAGACGAATTTGGCCGGAAATACAAAGATGCTGAAGCAAAGAGCCAAGAAGCGGAGAAAATAATAGACGAGATTAATTCAAAATTAAATGAAAAGGACCAAGAGATTTCGGTTTTCAAGACTGAGGTGGAGAATCGGGATGCTCTATTTAAAGACGCGAAGGTTACTCATGCAGCTGCGCTCGACGATGCCAAAGTCGTGACTGACAACGTCAGAGCGCAGTTGGCTCTGTCTGAAGAAAAGGTAACCGAACTTGAATTGAAGCTATTGAACCTGGAAGATGAGATGAAGGACGCATCAGTGGCTGCTGATGAAGAGGCTACGAAAAAGTTACAAGGTGCCGAGTCTCGTGTTGCAGCACTCGAATCGGAGGTCAGCAATCTTCATTCGCAAATATCAGAGCTGGAAGACAAAGCAAAAATATCGGCAGAAGTTGCTATTCCTGATACCGTTGCAAATGAGAAGCTCGCAGCCGCGGAATCCCGCTTATCAGAACTTGAGTCTGAAAATACGGCTCTTAAAAATCTCAGGGCCACTGCCGTGGCTGCCAACAATGATGTTGAGATACATGACGAAGAGAATGATTACGAAGCAGGTGATGCGGAGGCCAAGGCTTCAAAGCAAAGTGCAATACATACACCCAGCTCTTCAAGAAATAAGAAAAAGAAGAAGAAAAAAGGAAGGGGTGGAAATACTTTGCAGTTGGATGAACAGTCGTCTAAGGTCTCAGATACTCTTGCCGATATTGAACACTCTGAACCGGTGTCTATGGATCGTTCGATTGACATATCTGCATACGAAACTAAAATTTCGGACTTGGAGTCGCAAGTTGGCAATCTACGTGGCGAGCGAACTCACGCATCGGAGGAGATTGAGAATTTGAGGGATGTTGTTCGAAGCGTGGGCCAGGAACTTGTCGAGGCAAAGGATGAGATTAAGATTTTACGTGACCAACTGTCGAATAGTTCAGAAGTCGGTCGCAAGTTCGCTGAGCTAGAAGCTACTCACGTGGATGTAATCAGACAGAAAGACGATTTAGAGCGCGCCCAAAAAATCCACATTAATTCTCATAATGAGGCGGTCCTAAAGCTGGAGGAGTTGTTGAAGACTCACGATCAGTTGTTGAACGATCACTCACAAGTCAATAAGCGTGTCGAAGAATTACTTGCCGAGAATGAGAAAGCGAAAAACCAGGTTCAGCAAACGAACGACGCATACGACAAGGCTACATCAGAGCTGAAATCTAAAATCACTAGCCTTGAGCAAGATGTCAAGGCCACGGAGCAAGTCGCTCAAGCACGGTATAAGGAGCTTTCCGAGAAGAATGATTTATTGATGAAGTTACAGTTGGAATTACAGACAGCGAGAACAGAGCTGGTGCAATTGCGTGACGACCGTAGCCTTCTGGCGGCCAAGCTTGAGGAACTCAAGCGTGTGGAAAAAAGTGAGCGGCAATTAAAGGCAGACGTTAGCAAATATCGTGCCGCCGGTGCTGAACGCGATGCCGATCTAACGAAAGTTCGAGCTCAATTGCGTGAATATCAGGTTGGAAAGATGAAGGCTGATGAACGTGTATCGCAACTCAGCCAGCAACTCACTCGGACGGAATCAGAACTAAAAGGTGTCGCCGAAGGCGTCGACCGAATGTCTCGAGAAAAGGCTTCGATGAATCAGGAACTGGAGAGCTTACGATCACGTTTGCAAACATACTCTTCTGCTAATTCAAGCCTAAAAAATCAGTTAGAGGCTGCAAAAGAGGATGTTCAAATTGCAAAAGCAGAAAAAGAAAGTGCGAAGGCTATGATGGAAAGTCTTCGTGAGCAGGCGTCCGAAATGGTGATGCAGAGTAAGGAATCCCGCGACCGATATGATGCACTGGAAGAGGAGCTTTCGGAGGCTCATAGGTTACTAATTGAGCGGGCAAGGGAGGCGACAACAATTCGCAGGCTGTTGAGCGATGCAGAGTCAAAACAAGAGGCATCAGTAGGCGAGCTGAAGGAACAAGTTAGTGTGCTGATGGAGGAGCGAGAGAGAGCGGAGAAAGAAGTTATCACTATTTCCAGACGGAAGAGTCGTGAGATGGAGGATTTGAAGATCAAGGTTCGCGAACAAGAACGGAAACTTGGCATGGCAGATGAAGAGCGATCTAAACTCTCGGCGGAGTTAAATGATTTACGAGCCGCACGGGAAAGAGCAGATGAGAGAGCAAATCTTGCATCTTCAGAGATGGATGAGACAAGAAAAGTTCTTACTGAACTACGAACAGTACTGGCATGTCCCCTAATTGTTATTTGTTGAGATCAAATTCTAAGATTGACGTATATATAGGAAACTACGGAAACGCAACTCCGTGAAGTTGAAGCGAACAGGCAAGAACTAAAACGACTGGCCGAAGAGACGCAGGGAAAAGTTGACCGTCTGCAAAAAACAAACCGCATTCTTTCTGAAGAGGTACAGTCACTGCAGACGGCGAAGTTTCTGATGGATTCGCACCCAGGCATCCAGACTCGCGCAAATCAATCAGTTTCGAACTTGTCTGCTGGCAGCAACAAAGATAGCATGGTTCCGCGACTGACTAGTCCTGGAAGCTCCAGCCCATCGTCCACATATATTGCGTACGAAGAAAACGAGAACCTCAGCATTCCGTATATCAAAAATGTACTACTTGGTTTCTTGGAGCGAAAAGAACAGCGACAGCAATTAATGCCGGTAATTTCAACGGTGCTGCAATTTCAGGGTAACGACGAACAGCGATTCTTGTCCGCTTTCCTGAACCAAAAATGATATTTGTATGCGATGACTATATACATTTTTGAAACGATACAACTAGATGTTGTTCAGAACATGTGAGAACAAGGAATTATGGCCTATTTTGTTGTGGAAGTTTTGTATGTATTGACCAGCGTCGATGAATTCGAATAGATCTGCTTAGGCTTGTTAGCATAAGATCACCCATAATTGTTTCATAGTAGAACTCACATCACTTGGAATCTACTGAATCTTCAATGAGTGCGTCCGTAACCTTCGTAGACTTTGTCTTCTCGGAGGCCCCGGCCAAGGTGCTAGTCCCATGTTCGAGCTCTTTTTGCTGCTCCTTTTCGTAGAGATAATCAGTCAATCGCATGCCGCCGTACGCCACAGCCATTGTCGACACGCCAATCCATAAACGGCCCTTGAACGGGATGGCATTGTACCTTGTCCACAGTGACCACATATTCGTCCGATGCTGTTATCGAGACATGCACAAAAGGATGTGTCCGTTAAGAGACGCGAACGCACTGCGAATATTGATTTGACACTGAGCCGTGAGCTGAACATCGGCGAGTGGTACAGAACACTCAAGCGAACACCAAACAAAACTTTGAAGTATCGTTTCGAAGTCAGCTTCAGATGTTCGAACCAAGCCTAAGCAATTTCAATTCTGCCCAGGATGTGATTCTTGGCATATTGACCGCACCACCTGGTGTATTTCAAGTCGATCTACGGTCAGCCATGATTCTGCTAATCCTGAGACGCCTTCTGCTGCTTCTTCAGCATCGCACTCGATGGTTTCGATAATAAGCGAGTCTTGTAAGTGTGCACCCTCTGACTATCTTCATAATTTACGTTCGGAAGCGCTAACTGAGTGATCATCAGCCATTACTTCCCTCGCCAGACGGTCGACTTGCGGTGGCGGCTTGATGTTGGCGCGGTCCTACGATCTACCTTTCCACGTTGGTGCTCTGGTAATAATTCTGACCGTGTCCACCTTAGCCTGTGCCTTCCCTTTGGTCGCTGTAAAGTTTCCAGCTCTGTGCATTCCCGCGAACTTCTTGTTTGTCGTCAGGCACTTCGGCACCGGTGTCTTGATTGCGACGGCGTTTGTCCACTTGCTGCCAACCGCATTCATTTCGCTTACCGATCCATGTCTGCCGGCGTTATGGAACGACCGGTATCCGGCAATGGCCGGCGCCATTGCTCTCGCAGCGGTCTTCCTGATCACAGTCATCGAAATGGTCTTCAGCCACGGCAGAAGCGTGTGTTCTTTGTCGCCCGCGTTCGATCCTCATGTTGCTTTGGAACATGGTCCTGAAAAGGATATCAGTACGGACTGCGACCAGATAGTCAATCCTGCCAGACGCGTGAACAGCACCGGGCAGCAACTGCAGCGCCTAACCGATGCAAATGCTGCTATCGATCGGACTGAGATGGTGCCATATAAAACTCTCCGGAAGGACATGTTTGCCGAAACCGTTGATGAGTTCACTGAACAGGACTCCGTGCACGGGGGAAAGTCAAAACAAAAAAATGCGGTTCTACAATGCTTGCTCCTTGAACTCAGCATTTTGTTTCATAGTGTATTCATCGGTATGGCGTTAAGCGTTGAAGTTGATGATGCCTTTATTGTACTTCTAATAGCTATTGCTTTTCATCGTAAGTGTTTGTTTCTTCGTGGCTCTAATCATCCAGTAACTAACTAAAGTGCAGAAACGTTTGAAGGACTCGCTTTAGGCTCTCGTATATCGTCACTGTCTTGGAGTGATAGATCAGTCAAGCCGTGGCTGATGGCTCTGGCATATGGGTGCACGTATGCTGCCTTCGTTTGCGAACAAGATCACGTATTAACATCTCACAGAACGCCTATCGGTCAAGCCATAGGGCTAGCAACTCATTCACTGTACGATCCGGATTCAGAAACTGGGTTATTAGTGGTTGGGATTATGAATGCAATCTCATCCGGCCTATTGATCTATACGGCATTAGTGGACCTCTTAGCCGAAGACTTTCTTAGCGACCAGAGCTGGCAAGTACTACGAGGTAAGCGGAGATGCATGGCTTGTTTCTTGGTGTTCTTAGGCGCATTCGGCATGAGCTTAGTCGGGGCTTGGGCATAGTGACAGAAGCTTTTGGTTCAGTTCCGATGATTTTTGGGGTCAAAATTATTACAAATTATGCATGTAGTCTTTCCTATAAATGTTTTGGTGAGCTGTCGACTATACCATGAAGCCAGACAATTGCAATAAGTGCTGCTGATATCCAGGGTGCTGCAACTGATGCCAACAGCACGTTCATATAGAGAGCAGCATGGAAGATTAGTCATCAAGTGTAATACTGACAACTATATATTTGAGAAATAACGCTATTAATACAAATTAAGTTGTCGTCGTTTTTTACACATTATCTTGTAGTGTAGGGACCGCCCGTCTCACGACGCGCTTACATTTTTTTAGCGTTAACTTTCGTCAATGGTTAGACTAGCAACAACTTCAACTATAAATATTATAAATAACTTTTAAATTTTAAATATCAGTCTTTTATTGTTAAGAGGATAAATTCAGTCCTAATAATCCAGCTAATAAGATCAATAAGTAGCTAACTTGTGTTAAAGTATGCATTGCACTTTAGACTATTTTGTACAAGGCTAATTGGATAGCAGCCTGCTGATGTTATCCATATGCCTAGTTAGTTATTGATGAATGCAAATCACGACTGGTCATATGACATGTGATCTACGTTCAACATTTATCCAGAGCAGTGGAAGTGGTCCATGTTTGAAGCTTATATGCATCTGTATTTTCTATAACTTTTCGTATTATAACTTGAAACCAAACTCGATTTGCGGAGATGACGTGACTAGCATGCTAGAGAGACAACCTGTTTACAAGCTCGAGGAGCGGGACATCAGAACCATTTTTGAGCAGGCACCAAGTAATTGTAGATGGTCATTCGGGAACCGCCGCCCGGATTGACAGCGATAAGTCCGCGCCAAGCGGCGAGCCAGAGTTTCAGCAAACTTCTTACATAACTAGTGGTGGATATTTATTTAATATTTATTATTCGCATCCAGCAGAGCGACAATAGCTCGGAAGCATTCACAAAAGTCCGACGAATCACTCATTAAAGGTAAGGCTTGACCTCTTTTTCCAACTGCTCCCACAATATCTTGCCAGTGTCAGCTTCTGTCAATCCCTTCTCAACGTGCGTCGCAATTTTGCCCTTGCGCCCGAAAGGAATGACGTACCCGCCATTAAACTCCTCCGCTCCCGCCTCCGGTGCCAATCCAGCATATAACTCGGTAAGCCCGCCATTCCTCTGCGGATACAAAACCCAATCAACAAAAAACGACCGAACTTTCGGAACATGTCTCTGCAGGTTAGTCTTCAAATTTCCAGGATTTAGTGATATACTTATAACGTGGTTCTTCTTGCCATCTGGGATCAGCGGCGCGTTGCCAACAGAACGTTTGGCGTATTCGTGAGCCAGGATCACTGCCCCGGCTTTGGATTGCGAGTATGTTAGCCACGAGGAAACGTTTGGAGTACTGGCGTAGTTTACGTCATCAAAGTTGATGCCGTAGGGCTTTGGACTGCGAGTGTGCATGATCGAGGACACCCAGATTACGCGAACACTGCCGGGAGACAATAATGAGGCCGTCGAAGTCAGTATCGGAGTCAGCAGACTATGAAGTGCAAAGTGGGCGACAACGTTCGTGCCCCATTGTAACTCATAGTTCTATATTGTTACCTACATCATCCTTAATATGGTGACGTCGCTCACTTACTTGCTTAGTCTTACTTCCAACCGGCGGAGCCATAACGCCAGCATTATACCAGGCAACGTCCAACCTTTCAGTCGTCGCCAAGAACTCCTCAATTGCCGGCTTTATGGTCGTCAAGTCCACAAGATCTATTTTGACAAACTCAAGCGACCCCGGCTTTGAGTCCTTCGTCTCACCGGGGTTCGATTTGATATCTTCAACCGCAGTTTCGTATGATTCCTGCGATCGCCCGACAATAACTACTCTCCCGCCTTTGTGATAGAGCATACGGCAGAGTTCGAGACCGACACCTGAGTAGCCGCCTGTGACTAGATATACCTGATCAAATAATTAGCCAACTATTTAGCCCGAAGAATATAATATAGACCCACCTTGCCAGATAAATCTGGAATATCCTTTTCAGTGTAAGTAGGACTAGGAGGAAATGACTGTGAAAATAAGGACATCTTTAGTTTCCGTGTTTAAATGTTTGCTCGTTTGGAGAGTCTTCATCCCTCGGTGGAACATCGCCATGTATTATTCATGCACCCTTACCCGTGGTTTTCTCGATCTAAGGCCCAGGCCCTTGGGTAAGGGCCCGTTCGGTGTTTGTACAGGGAAACAGATAAGGATAATATGCCTTGAATCTCACAACCAAAGTACATGCCAAAATATTCAATTGGGCAACGCCGTTATCGGGGTCCGCCAAGCGTTTGCATGCCCGAGGCAACAAAGGGATAGTGGCGGACTTGTGTTGACGGTAGTTATCGAGTGCTGTGGTTGCATCTCTCCCTGCAGTGAGTTTCGTCTCACACCAAGTAATGACCTTCGTAGCCGTCATTCAGTGCTAGGCAATAGGGCTGTTTATGATACGATATCGGCAAGATTTGTTCAAATCGGTAATCGCATCGTCGAACTTGAAATCTGTTTATTAGGGCCGTCCACGGATTGTGGATATGGTGGATTGTATCAGCAAAAATATCCACCTCGAATAATTATCCGTCACTTAGCTAATCGATATCTAAGGATTGGGTTTCTGAGCCTGCAGTGTCATTGCTGAATATTGATTGTTCTCTTAGTTCTGTCAACACTTATATCAAGAAATGGCTTCTCATGATGACGAACGCGCGTCTTATCAGCGCGCGTTGAATTTCCTCACTGCCAACGGGCCAGAACGAAGGCTTGACATATACCTCTCGTACAAATCCTTCCAATCTCTTGAGGAGAAGGCACGCGCCATTTATGGTGATGGCGATGCAACGTATGTGACGAAGAACTAAGCAAAGCTTTATGGACTTGCTAACGAGTAATAGATATCCACGGGTCGAATACTCTGCTATTGATTCAAGGGTCACCATATAACGATTCCAACGGCACTACTTAGTGCTTCAGCAGTCGGCCTACAACAGTGCATCAGTGAGTCCATTCGTGACCTACTCAATCGGTTTGACAAGAAGCACTTAACCAGTTATATTCTTCCCGTCGGAGGGTCCACATATAGTTCTGTTGATGACCAAGGTAGGCGTTCGACCAAAACTCCCGATGCCGGATTGAAGTATGACAATGGCCAGCACAAAGACTTGCTCATCATCGTCGAGGCTGGTGTCCCGGAAGGATACCGGCAATTGAAGGCCGATATCGAGCTGTGGTTAAGAGAGTTCGATAGTCGTATTGGTATCCTCATGTGGCTCAAGGAGAAACCAAGGTTTCGATTTCCTGCACGAGATGGTGGCAATTTGCCGTCCGCAACTGAGCGCGGCTTTGTTTGAAAATTCAATGTGGCATTCGAGGCGCAGCAGACCATTAGGGCCATATAGCTTTAACGGCCATACTTGGTTTGGAACACTAGATATTGCATTGATTGAGGTGTTTAAAATGGAGGTGCATACCAATGATATCAGGAGCGAACAATACGTGAGTGACAACAATATACACATTGAAATAGCATTACTTGTACTGATTAATTTAATAGGTAGGGCCGATAGTCTCGACATTGGCCTTATTATGGAGGATGTATTCCCATTTGACGAACAGTTAAGTTCAGATGAAAAGGCTCAGCAAATTTTGTTGGAGACTGAGTTGCTATTTCACATCGTCCAGTCCGAGGTCCACGACACAGCAATCAAGCGGTACATTGACTCTTTCCAAAAAACGAATTAGCGTTGGTTTAAATGTGCAAGTAAAAGCTGTATTACTCAAGGTACATGGATGGCTTATTCTGTCAATGCTTTTGTTCGTGTTGAATTGTCTGAATTTATTGAGATTGGAGATTAGCAATAAATTTGATTGTCCCCGACATCCACTGTTCTGTTTATCCCGGTTACAGCAGTACGTCAAGCATCACACTAAGTGCTCTACTACTCTCTTCCTAGCTAAGGCGATGACCCATATTCGAGAGGACCTGTCGAACGCCTAGTTATTGCAAATACCGGGATGCAGGATGGGAACATATGAATTCGATGAGAACAGATGACTAAGATATGTAACGATCTCTAAGACTCAGATGACATGGTTTTAGTATTACGCATTTCATCACACCTGATGTAGCCTCTTAGGGATTGACATTTGTCTTAGTTGTCGTCGTGGATGACTTTGTGAACCGAAGCCAACGTTTAGGACAGCCAAAAAAACAATTACATTCCATTAGATACCAATCATATGAAAGTAATAGAAATACATGGCACATCTCTGTGAGGACTTCCGGGCATGAGTTATGTCTGTCAACGGCCGCGACTATTTTCTAGCAAGCGGAAGAATGTCCACATTGAAGAAGTACTTAGACGGACGGCATGGACCGAACTTTCGTGGCTCTTAAGCAAGCCTTTACCTAAGTTGCCATTCTTCGGCATTTCGACCCCACAAAGTGTAGTTCCTGCAGTTCAGGGTTCTGAACCAAGACAGACAGCGTCTCTGGCATATCTAATGAGCAGCACTCAGTGAGGCATAATATCGCTCATGGTTCACCGTACAAACGAATGCGCTACATAGGAGCGACTCTCATAGTTTAAGCACACTGATCCTGTCACCCGGTTAATATTTATGCAAATAACGAATATTCGGCGAATAATATTCGCAATTTTATTCGTTGTGTGGACGTCCTCCGAATAATATTCGTTATTCGGTGTTCGCAACGCAAAGTGGTGCGAATTCGAGGAGCAGCGCTGGATAGATGCTGCATGGCTGCGCGAATAATGGAGTTTGTGCTGCCGGAGACCAAGACGTGAGCTATACATAATACATTGCCATCAACCAGAACCCCTTGTTAGCATTCAACATTCCATACAACATTGATTGCAGTCAGTAAAGTGGAGAGATTTGACATATTCAGCCGCAGCTCGGCTTTTTTTTCTGAAGCCGCTGCAACTCGACAGAATCTCACAATCGCAGAGGAGAAGACTCTTGCACGCTGGATCTCAAATATGCTGTTACAGGACACCCGGCAACTCGTACGTTGGTTGTGGATATGGCTGAAGAGATTCGCGTTCGACGCGGACGGCACGCGCGTCCGATATGAACCCAACCTGATATGGTTCTTGAATCGGTTCCCGCATTTAATGACAATTACTACACGTCAATGGGATTCAGCAAGACATCGAGAGGCTACGCGTAAGAGGGTTGACCAGTGGTTTGGCGCATTTGAAGTGCAGTTAAGTTGCGGGGACCTGAATCGCGTCGCCCCTTGCGTATGCAAGGATAGAACGCCGAATGTTCGTATCATTACGCGTCCGCCATGGCTTGTTATTACGTTGACTATGTTAGTAGCCATTGCCACAGCTGTTATTTCGTGTCCACGAGCTTCCTGTTCTACTTTTTTCACCTCATCGTGATAGAAATCGGCGGAAACTGCCATGTCGGGTCTACTCTGGCGAAAGTTTTTCAAGTCTGGGACTTATACGACGCATCAGGGGAAAGATAATACCAACTTCCTATCCTCGTGATCTTATCATTCATATATTTCCATTCAATGAAAATGCGGATATCAATTCCCAAAGTAGAGAATACTATTCGCACACAACAATACAATCTAACACATCGCGCATCGGTACATGCAGCACGGCCGCGTCACAGTCGTTCACGCCGACGTTGATCATCACGGTGTCGTCTATCCACCGGTGGTAGTACCCGTCCGCTAATTCGTTCCAGGACTTTCCATAGTCCTTGGTCCTGGAAGAATCCTCAGCATATTCAGAGTCGTTGGCTTGGATGACTGAGTTGCCTGTGGCATCATTCCACTCCGGCCGGGCGTTAGATGACTTATCCCAAACCATGGACACAGTGTAGAGCATCGTCTGCTCATCCAGTCCGGCAAACATCAGATTATTCGTGCGTCCGATAATCTCAAAAGGCGCCGTCGCGTTCATAATTATGGCATAGCGTCTATAGAACAACTCGTAAACATTTTTGTACTTTATGTGCATAAGTGACACGAGCACCGTGTTGTGAATGGTAGGCACGCATGGAAATTCGCACATTGTCACGCGGAGAGAATTGGTGGCTTGGTGGTACTCGTTTACCGCGTCTTCCGTTTTTGAGAAGTCTCTGAGCGGAGATCTCATGCATTGTGGGAGTTCTTGTGCGGGTACTGGAAGGATATTTGATCCGTTCACACCCTTCGAGATGTACCGCGGTGTAATGTCATGATGGACATATTCCTCATTATTTTCGTCATACAGCAAAAGCCAATTCTTTTCGATCTCGCGCATGTCGTCTCGTCGTAATTCTGTAAGATTCGAATACCGCACTGGTATATTCGTTAAGTTCATCTTTTGGCTCAGTCTCGGAATCACGGTGCGTAGATCGACTACGTATTGTCCCATGCAGTTTGTCCTACCATTCGTGCCGACAACCATTAATGGCTCACCCAATGGTGAGAAAAACACACGGGGATCTGTATGTCCTTGTTCCATTTCAAGAAACTTGTGGGACAGGCACAAGCCAGTCGGCGATGATGCTTCGGGGAGTAATAGCCTCCGGGCACTCGCTGGCTCGACACATTGAAGAATTCGGCGGCCAATTGCTCGTGTTTCGCTCCAATCCATGTCGCAGTACACTATTTCGTGGTGGAAGACAACATTGTTTGGCGACTGCCGCGCAAATCCGATATATGCGGGCTTCGAACCAACCGGGTAGGGTAATAAATTCGGGTTATACCGTGAATAAGCGGCTAATCCGAAATGCATGCGTGCGACAGTCCCTTCCGGCCCGTTAATTGACACGAGAAAATTGGCTGCATTGTCAAACTGCCTCGTCGAGGGCCGGTTGCAGTATCGCAGTAATTCCAGCGGCCGATCATGCGCTGCTAATCGCGCAGCAAAGTCAGCGGGGTCATTGTCGGTTCCGGAAGTAAAGCCGTCGTCCTCGGAGAGGATCGGCCTGATGTGTTGTGCTAACGGCTGGATGAAGTCGACGGTTTCAACGCCTCGAGCTCTCGCCAGAGTGGATGCTGCTAAGATGACGATGATGATGGCGGCTACGGCTACGACCAGACTGTACAGGCGCCTGTAATTCGTCAGAGAGACAGCGTTTCCCGCCATTGGGGTCGGCGGTCATCAGCCCATCAGAGTGGAGCAGAGCAGAGCAGAGTGGAGTGGAGTGGAGTGGAGCGGAGCGGAGCGGAGCGGAGCGGAGCGGATCAGACTAGAGCAGAACAGAGTATGATAGAGGAGAGTGAGAGCTGTATATGTCAGATTCTTATGCGGAAGAGCTGCCACTTACATGTAATGCATTCAGTGACCAAGTTAGCCAGGACAAGAATAGGTCAATCCGTTGACCACGTCGCACGAGCCACCAATACAACTCCGAGGTGACAAGAAACGCGCAGATCGCACGAGCCAGCTCAGCCGCATCGTCTGCAGGTCGGCCACTTTGCGATATAGACACCGATTAAATATTGATTGTCCTGCAAACTAGCAAATAAATTAGTCATAATTGAAGTGATATTTTGATACTTTGCTATACTGTTCACAAGACGGCGGACGATTAATAACGCGGCCACAGTTACTCGGATTTGCACGTGCTAGTCGTCTGAGGCAGGCAGTGATCGACAAGACTCATTGTATGCACGGAGGGTGCAGAGTTTTCAACGGCGTAAAGACCATTAAGGTAACTTTGAGCCTGCCTTATTCGGAAATTCTAGATCAGCGGTTTAGGATCTGTATTGGCGAAGGAGAAACAGGATTGCTTATGATCAAAAATGATGTCTTTAAGCAAGGACAAAAATTGATGATTAAAGGGAGCGAATGTGGATTGAAGGGATTGCAAAAGACCAGAAATTAGATTTACGAGCCCGAAGCCACTAATATACCAACAATTACCTAAATTTTTACAGATCAAGTATTAGCCTTAGCTTCTAATCCCTCTCTGGCGTAATCGCCCCAATTATCCATCGCCAACTGCCCGACCATCGCGAGCCTAGCACTGCTCTTCAAATTCTGGCTCAATCCGGCCCTATTCCCGTTTTTTGCCATTGCTTCGTTCGGATCCGGCGTATAATTATCGCTGTCCTTCTGTCCGCCTACCCGCCATGCAGCAAACAGCGGCGGTGTCACCGTATACCCGCGTATCTTGCCGTCCTGAAGCGTCCATGCCATGTCATTGTCGACCGGACCGCGTAGACCCAAGTAAGAGAGATTAAGCAGGAGCCGTTGCGCACCAATACGGGTGATTGCGTAGCCCATTGTGCAGGCTGGCCCATACGCGGGTGAGAGCAATCGCTTCTTGCCAACGTCGTCGCCTGTGACGCCAAGGCTCTCCATTTCATCGAGAAACACTTTTTGAGTATCTTTCCGCGAAGGCACGTTCGGGTCATCGTAGATCTGGACGAGGTCGCGATGATCTGGGTGTGCCTGGTCCAGACATTGTCCCAGGAAGAGGACGTCCCAGTCGAGCCCGTACGGAGCGCTTGCCCGTTCGTGGTCCGTAGGCTTGACTAATCGGAGCTTGTTGTTTTGCATCTGAAGGCTCAGATCGTGGAATATCTGGTGAATGTTCTCGTCCCAGTCGATCTGTAAAGACTGCCGTTAGCGTATTCTCGCTCGCTTAAAATCTACCCATCACAAACCAACATACATCATCCTCAAGGATTAGCGCGGTTTCGAAATTATTGTCAATCACGTCGCGCCAGGCGTCTGCATGTGCACGCCAGCAACCCAGCACCGAAGGCTTGAGATCCGCTTTGTCGGGTACCGCTTTCGCGTTGATGCTGTCACCATCAACGCCCTCGATGAGCTTTATCTTGATGTCACTCATGGACGCCAAAAGGTTCATAGCGTCCTGACGGTCAGTACGGTAAGGCATGCTGATATAGAGCACCTTGCTGAAGCCGAGAGTTTCGTTCCATGCCGTAGACGCAAGAGTTGATTTCGATTTCGTGGAGATAATAGATGGCACCAAGTTGTGGTGGCCGGAGCGCATCCAGGCGTAGCTCGCGACGGTGAAGACTATGGCGAAACCAGCAATGAGTGCGAGCAGCAGGGGCTTCCTAAGCCCGGATTTGGCAAACACTAGAGTAGGATTCATGATGTCGCTTCGTTTGGAGCTAGAGAACGACAAGCAGGGGGAGAAGCGAAGCGGCAAGTCTGGGGCGATAACGACGTCGTATTTCTTGAGGGCCGTTCAGTGATAATTTGAACCCCAGACAAGGCCACAGTAGAATTAACAAAGAAAAGAACACAAATATATCCAAACTCAAATAGGTGTCAGTCAAAACAAGGAAACGACTGGCTTCAAACACAATTGGCATTTTAAATATCAACCCTTTCCCTATTGTGGATTGGGAGATGTGTCCAAAGATAGCCATGACACAAAATCAACCTCAGTGCACTCGTTAACTGGTATTCCCCACTCCTCAGTCCCTTGGTAAATTCAGTCAGCTATGTCAATTTCAAGTGGTCGAGAAGACTTCGCCCTCAGCTACGTAAATACCACCACAAAATTTAAACCGTTTCAAATTAAATCACTAAGGTTGCAGAATTCTATTTGAAAAGGCTAGGGCTCTCCGATAATATATGTCAACGGTAGTGCTTGTAATATCAGTAGAAAGTTTAAAGATAAGCAGCTACACAGAGAATAAATATTTGTGGCATTTTAGTATCGATGATCCGAACTCATTAGTACAGACTAGGCGCCGCACCTATAGTGAGTTCTGTGTAGAATCAAGCTTTTCTTGATGTCCGTGCTCTTTCGCCCTCGAGAATCACCTGTGATGTAGTCTAATATGAAGCTAGAGCTACGTGCTTACGACTGAGATCAATACTAACCCTCTCTTCATAACAATATGTGATTCTGCGTCCGCCAACTCATCGCAACTTCTAGAACCTTGCACGTTGTGAAATATTCTCAGATCTCTTAGACTCAGACTGTGATTACACAATATTTATTCCCGCGAGTGCCGTGCTTAAGAGGCATGGTGGACGTAAATGGATAATTCTTGAGAGTGGTGGTTCGAAATAGTCGTTGTCTCTCTCACTCTGACTTTGCCACCTCAAAGGGTCCAATTTAAATTACCTCAAAAAAGGATAACTAACGGGCATTCGAGTGTACGCCACTGTGAGAGTCCTGCCAGCCTGCATCTCACTTGCAATGCCGGATCTGGTCCACCCAAATAGAGCACTGCAGACTTTCAGTGTCAAGTTGAATGTCACAAAATGAAGTTAGGTGTAGGCGGTAGTACGCTCAATCGGCATCATGATCAGCAGAGGCAACTATGCAGAGCTCCTTACTTGACTTTAAGAAGAAGACCGACTGGTTTGGAGTTTTAGTCACAGTAGTGTGGCGAGTGGCATCGTTAATGCGGGCAAGGAAGTTAGCGCTTGGGTTACCTATCCATATCCGAATGTATCCAGTCTAGAGTTTTCATTTCGCGATAATCTTGGTAGTTTGAAATGAGATGCTTTCTCACCAGAGGTGTTCTGTGGGCAGTCAAGAATCCAAATGGGAAGCTTGTCGCTGGGCTTAAATGAGAACTGCACGGGAGAGTCACTACACCTTCGTTACGCGATTGAGTGACTACTGACCTGGAGCTTTGGACGACCTTCATTCAATAGTGGAGTGCTGAAACACAATGTAGTGTGTACTGATACAGGTTCAATAAATGGACTCTTTTGCTATCTTTTTAATAAGCTAGGCCAATCGTTCGGTTACACCGTGTTGAGGATTGCGTCTTTGGATCTCGGTCCTGATAAGATCCTCCTTGAACTGACGGCTTGTAGCTGATGTAAATAACTGCCAAGATCTCCCTGAAGTCATTGAAGAGATTGACTTGAAGAAGATTGTCGCTGAGTGTGAGTTCGTGGGTGTTGGTGTAACGTGCCCCACCACCGAGTGAGCCACACCACCGAATGAGCCACTTGATCACTACTATCTGACTACAATACTGGCAAAATTAACCATAACACTATCAAATTAATTCCATTACTCAGAAACCTCTTCCTCACACTCTCTTAGCACTATTTCACAAGTACGCGAGTTATGGCCTGGCTGGCCGCATGTGCCACATCGCCGTTCCTTCGGCGCACTCATCCTCTGCTGACTTGTATGTTCCTGTATTTCTTGCTCTCCCAGCCGCCCCTCGTCCCTGTGGCTCTGTAGTTGATGTCCTTCTTGCAGAGTAAGCTTCCTCCTTCACGGAGTCGGGTTTTTCTACCCCTTCGGCGTTTGCTTAATACCTCATTCGCCGCACGGAGAGAGTCAACCTCTGACCTCAATAATGCAACCTGATGCATCATACCTTTCGCCCCCTTTGCAAACAGGTCGATAGCTGCATAGATCGATGTTGGCGAGCTATTCTGATGATTCGCGATTCGATTTTTGACATACTCGGTTTGAGCAGTCGCGTCAATCGGGTTATTCGGGGTCTTCGGGACCCAAGGGCCCGGTTGTTCCAGAGTGACTGCGGGAGGTGTTGGCGTACGCAGCCTTATATTCAACCCAGATATCACACTCTCCGGATCAAAAGGAACAAGCCCTGCACCACGGAAGCCTCCTCTGATGTTTTTTCGTTCATGGTGGCCTGGAAAGCCGCAAAGAATGCCGGAAGTAGAATGCCGGAAGAAAGTCTGTCTTCGTGATATGCGTAATCTGGGCAAGCATCAAGTCCTCAATTTGCCGCCCGTACGCTTTCTTCAGTGGCCCAAAGCAACCCACATCAAGGGGTTGGAGAATATGGGACGAATAAGATGGCATACAAAGAGTAATTATTTTGTTCTCCTTGCAGTAGAGCTCGAAATCAGTTGAGTGGTGGCACTCGTGACCATCGAGGATAAGGAGGCGATATATACCCTTAGATTTTTCTTTGGTATGTTTATCAAAGTGCCTAATCCAATTTATCCGGGGGGGAAACGATCGTGAATCTAGGTCGAGAATATACTGAACAATAGTAGATTCTTCCAGATCCGTGAGTTTTCGCGAAATGGCTACAGTGTCGCGTCGCGACTGTTGACCGCGTTGTCGTCGAGTGAGGGTTGCACGACTAACGGAGTATATCCGAGCAGCCTCCCAAATGCTTAGCTTAGAATTTTGTTCCATAGCCTGAAGGGCTAGAATTATTTGACCTTCGTCGCTTTTATTTGCCATGTGTGGTAGTAAAGAAAAATGTGGTTAAAGCTATAGAATGCTACGCGGGTGGAAAAGTGGCTCATTCGGTGGTGTGGCTCACTCGGTGGTGTGGCACGTTAATGCTCTTCCAATTTTCTATGAACGCTGCAGATGTCGAAGTGATAATAATGAAGGCCGACGAATTCATCCACGACGTGCAGGCTGGTAGTTTCAGCATCTCATGCATCTCGGCCAAATGAGTTGCTGATGAGTGGAATATTGCGTACAATATATATAGTGGTGAATTTCCGCCATTTTGGGTCTAGCGCCTCAAGTCTTCACTTAAGATAACCGCCTTGGGGCGTTATCGACTAGTAACCCTATCCCCAACCCCCAAAGATAAGGAAGGATTGAGTCACATCTAGACACATTTTACATGGGGTCTGGTCCACATCGGCCGATAGATCTAATAGCAATTGGTGCCCAAACCGACAATGTCGCGAACCACAACTGAACTAGACCAGGGTAATGCAAGTGCTGGGAAAATAAGGCTTCCAAATGGTCAGGTACTCAACGTCAAATCCAATATTTCGATTGAAGCCGACGAAATCCCAGTAATCGACGTCTCCGGCATCTACAGCGAAAACATCGAAGATAGAAAAGCGGTGGCTGAGAAAGTCCGCGAGGCGTCTCACAGAATTGGATTCTTTTATGCTATTAATCATGTTGGCTCTCCATTGGTTGCCGCGCAGTTATCCTTTGTCTGACCAACGTGGTACTTTAGGGAATCGATCCAAAATTCGCGGATGGTGCATTCGAACAAGCTAAACGGTTCTTTGCCATGCCGATTGAGAAGAAATTGGAAGTAGACACTGCTCGTGTGCCTGGTGAGTTCGTCGGGTACCACGCCATGCAACAATACAGCGGCAATAACAGAAAGCACAAGGGCCAGTATTTGATTTTGTTCAAAACTATGTGAGGAGACCTAACATCTTCTGCAGACCTCAGTGAGGCTTTCAATATTGCCTACGATGCAAAGTATGACCCAGAGGCGATTACAGACGAACCATCAACGAGTATATTTTTGCCGGAAAGTGAATTACCGGGATTTAAAGATGGACTCTACGCTTACCATACACGCATCCTCCAATTTGCGCGCAAAATGACAGGCATTTTCGCTTTGGCGCTGCACTTGCCTGAAGACTTCTTTGCCGATTACATAAAACAACCGGAGGCAGGCATGCGAATTCTTCACTACCCGCAGCAGGAACACTCCGTAGATGACCAGAATGGTATTGGAGCGCATACGGATTTCGAGTGCTTCACTATGGTTAACCAGGATTGCTCTGGCGGACTGGAAGTCCTTAGCAAATCTGGATACTGGATCAAAGCCAAACCTATACCGGGCTCGTTTGTGATCAACATTGCCGACTGTCTCATGCGGCAGACAAATGACTTTTTTGTATCAACTGTGCATCGGGTCATCAACAAGAGTGGCAAAGAAAGATATTCAATCCCTTTTTTCTATGGATTTGACCGTAAAAAGGCCCTTGAGCCCGTTCCGACGTGCGTCTCCCAGGACAATCCAATGAAATATCCGCTCATGACAGGTGGAGAGTACTACAAGTGGCGGGCAAGCAAGGCCAAGGACGGAGAACTTTAATGAGGTATATATTCCAAACGAACATGTGGTGTATCTGAATGCATTATTTTCGAAGCATAACTCAGATGATATTGAAACAAACGCGCGAAATACGAGTGCTTCGTTTAATCGCCTGCATCCTGTTCTGAAAAGGACGACTATAAGGAAGCAGGGCCAGAGTGTGCGATATAATGTGGATCGCCGTCCTGCCTTGTGTGATAAAGAATAGTAAATGGCTGAGTCCTGATCTGCATGATATGCACCAGATACAAGGTGGCCACCTGATTGTGGCGGCAATGATGCGGGCCTAGCGTTTCTTTGCGGTATTTCCATTACGTTGCAATGCCTTACAAAAGATTGCCTAGAACTTCTAAAAGTACCGCACGACGGCCAGTGTACAAACCGCTATGCCTAGTCCTGTAGACAACACGCACGAAATTATTTCTGTAAGTTAGTGTCTTCAATTGAGTTGCCTAAAGATTCTATTGAGCGGAGGATGTCAAGCAAGTCATGGCAATACATTCAAATGACAATGGTTGCGTATAGAATTGCGAATGCGAACAAAGGCGGTTCAGATCGTAATGACCGATAGACGGTGGTAAGTACTTTAAGCGCTACGTGGAAAGGCTATCTGTGAAGTCACAATAAGGGTATTAAACGGCCACCAAACTCAGGATTTTGAACCTTACGAACAAAATGCCAAGATCTGAAGAGGATCTCAGCCTATCACACTTGCCGCCTTGTAGAACGGGTCACTGGAACCGGCTCTTGCCGGATCCATTCTGGGGACAGGTGGAGATATTTGTAACCAGAGAGAGGCAGACAAGCCAGCGCCAGTCAGATACGCGAGTGATTTGTTTTTCCAAGCTCTCAGAGTCTCGCAAAGACCGTCCGAATGCGATTGTGTTACACCGTGTCAACCAAGTGGAGATATTTCACAACCAGACGAGAGGCGGCGCGGAGGTCAGCAATAGCCCGTAAATCTGAGGGTTCAGGGATTGGTGGGGGCGCTCGGTGAGATTCAGTAGCCGACTCCACAAACTTGCTGCGGAGACGATGCACATATTTAACTTACATGGCAAGCCGGATAATTATTTCACCGCCTTGGGTTCGTGGGTTAGGGTTACTGTAGCTTCGGTGCAACTCATCTGCCGACTAAGACAGTAGCATACGTCATAATTTGCGAGAGAACTCAGGTCTAGGTCTAAACTGAGATTCGATGCCTGCTACCTTTAAATACTGAGCACAGGTCGCCTTCAGTCACGATGTTAACTACCACTGACCGCAAACTAAGATCAACAACATGAAAGTCCTCCTCCTTGGGGCCACTGGCAACCTTGGCATACGCCTGATCCCGGCTCTTTTATTACATAATCACAGCGTGGTTGCCTTCGTTCGCTCATCCTCGAAGCTTTCCTCGCTGTTGCCCCCGACCCTCCTCTCTCAGATAGTAGTTGTCGAAGGCGATGCAAAATCCTCCGGTTCGATTAAGAAAGCTATACTTGACAACAACTGTGATGCGGTCGTCAATACAGCGGGCTTAGCGGCTTTGATGCCGTGGCAGAAGAGCGAGCTGCCAAGAATTTTTGAAGCCGTTGTACAGGCTACAAAGGTGTCTGGGATGGAGAGAAATAAAGCATTAAGAGTTTGGTTTTTGGGCGGAATGGGTTTGCTGGATATGCCGGGGACGAGATCGATCGTCGGTGATTAGTAAGTCTCTATTTATGTTTCCAACATTGGTACCATGCCGTAGGTTGTGAATTGCGGATATATTTTGGCGTTTGGGTGTAACAGTCTACGTGACAGAAACAGATTTGGACTGATCATTATCTTTAGTCTTCCAATTTACCGTGAACACCTTCCAAACCTCGCTTTACTCAATTCCATTTCTACTGAAACTATTCGCTGGTCGATCCTCTGTCCCAGTGTGATGACACCTAGATCCTCTACAGTAGAACTCCCAATGCAAGCTCCAACTGGGAACTTGATTGTGTCTGCTACAGTACCACCGCACTGGAAAAACGTCTGGGTAAGGAAAATCCCACTTCTGGGTCCGTTCATAGTCCTGGGGTTGAACGCTGGCCAGTATACAACTAAACTTGAAGACAATGCGGAGCTCATCGCTAGTGACCTAGAAAAAGGAGGTGATGAGTGGGTGGGGAAGAAGGTCGGCGTTTGGGATGCTTCACAAGAAAAGCATGCTAAGAAATGATAGGCAATGCACATTTTAAACTGCAGAAGTTATATTTCATCAGGTTGTGGGTTATAACGTTACTTGTAGTTTATTACTAGCAAATGTCATATTCGCTAATGTATTTTGAAGTTCAAACCACGGCAGCAGTTTGTTTGGGTGGGTTCAGATGAACGAATGAGCAACACTGATTATAATCTCTAAATCAAGTTCAAGTTGAGAAATTGAGCCCCACGTCAACAGTCTGGAGGTGGCATGAGGCTTTCTAAAGACCGTTTCGAAGATGCGAATCACGCTCAAGTGGCTATTCTCAATGGGAGTTTGTTTATTCACGATGTCCATGACAAACTTTCAAGTGCTACATAATTGATTCTTTAGAGGCCGCTTCCTTTCCCTGAGCCAGTCATGATCATTACAGTTAAATTACTACAAATGTCCAGCATAGAGGTTACATAGAATTAGAAAGGGGGATCGACCCATAAAAGGACATCGCCTTTTTCACGTTTCACTTAGCTGTATGCGGGATTAGCACGGCTGGTGCATGTGAACGGCTCGTCTATCCAGTAGGTGTCGTGCTGTTCGTCATAGATGATGGGGTAGTTGGTAGTCGGATTGCAGAGCGTGTCGATCTGGGCTTCGTCTGCAGAGCTGATGGTGAACCAGTACATGTTGGTGTCTGGGAGGACGCTCTGGCACTTGTAGAAGAACCCCTTCACACCGGGACCAAACACATCACTCCGGAAGTCGGCAGCCAGCTTCCGGTTGAGGTTGATATTGTCGCAGTCAGCCTTCATACCCTCGATGCTAGTGTTCTCAGCCGCCGCTGTCGTATATCCCATGGCTGTGTGGGTACCAAACGCCGTCCAAGTCGACGCCGGCAGGCCGATCTGCTCAGCAACTTCAGCAAGAAACGGGCTTGTGGGTGCGGCTGCCGCGGTCTGTGCCGTAGTGCTGGAATCCGCAGAGCATCCGGCGATGGCGACACTGATACCCAAAGCCGCCAGCAGAAGGGGCGTGATTCGGACTCCGTTGGGGGCAAAGGACGAGGATGTCACGCTGTGCTTCATTCCGGGCAGGTCTAGCGCCGACTGCCAAGTTGCAAGGTAATGCTCACTGATCCTTGATGACTACGACCACGCTAGCCCGCTAGCCAGCACTCAATAAGCTACCAGGACTGATCAAGGACACCTCCGGTCTGATCTGCAAGCTCTGGGAGCTCGGAAGAATGAGAAAGTGTAAATACAAAGAGTTAGTCTTGGCAGCTTTAAGGACTCAGAGCTGGCGGTGATATATATGACAGCTCAGGGCTCTCTGGCGGTTTTATGATATCTCAAAGCAAACATAACATGGTGTTGTTGGAGTACATGATCATCCTTCACTTACATATCACGTCGGTGTATATAATATATCCTTTACTTTCATATCACATAGCTACGTCATAATGCCGATCTACGAATGTCATGAGTTCCCCTCCATAAGTAACGACGTCGTTACTAGACAAATGTGGTTCATCACACCTGTCATGAGTGATGAGAGTGCGGGTGATGTGACGGATTTATGAGCCTGAAACGCTTCTCATTTGAGATGCGTTCTCCAGAATCAATAAGCCGAAATGTCCTCGAGACTGGTTATTCATATTCAACCAGACCGTCAGCCTCATTTATCAATCTAGTCCATTTCATTCTACTCATTGTTTTCTCATGCTTCCATGTCACTTGACTGCTGCTACATTCCATCGTTGCCCGCAACTTCCAAATCTAGTAACTTTCTTCCGCGCTCAAATTGTGGTGGCGGTGCAACTTCCGTTCCGAAATGCTCCCGTGCCAGCTTTTGTATTTGCCTTGACCTCTCCTAAAAATCAGCACCAAATCTCGAAGCTAAAAATATGAAAAATTTATTAAAATTCAACCAATTCGACTGGTATAAGTTTCTTCGCGAAGTTCGCAATATTAAAAATGTCCGGCCTTCGCTACTTCTCAGAAACCAGAAATTTTGCCTCAGTCCGTGCGGCTCATTACTATGTCTTCCGCTGTCGGGCCTGTGAGACTCATGTTTGCTAGGCAAGCAAAAAAGGATATTGCGTTCTTCTTATCTAGCTTCTCAGTTTATTCTTGTTTAACTTATATGCCAGCCCTTGTCCAAGGACCCAGCCGAATAGCATACACCCAGCATAAGTCTCCGACGCGAAAGTAATTGTCAATTTTAACGGGTTAGGGACGTTGTGGCTCTCGGTGGCGCATGCCGCTTCGGGTACGGGTTGACACATATTTGATTTCACGGCCCATGCGTACAGTGGCATCGCCGCAGCCCCATGCAATCGCACGAGCCAACGCTTGCTTCGTTATCGCACGCCGTGGCCGCCAGGCCTTCGTCCGGCGCTCCCGTCAACGGCTGCATGAATCCGAGAAGGGGCGGGGATTATGCAGGCAAGCTCTTAGAGCTTGTGATCGATATGAAGGGCCGGCTTGCGTATACGGGACGGTCCGTGATTCTCTCGTTTGTATTCTATTATATGAGCGTGCAGATACTCGTTTATGTATATAACGATGGCAAATTTCCAGCTTGGCGGACATAATAAGACCGGAGCCATCCGCTGGTCGGATAATATTATTCTAACTCTTAGCTCTTCGCTCATGATTTCGTGGTCTTGCCTTACAACAGCGTTTTGATAATACCAATACAAGGATATCGGAGTATATGCTACTATCACCGCAAAGATCTACTGTCGCGGTCCTGGCACTTGTTCTGGCTAGAAACATCGCGCGCGCTCCCTGCACCTCGGACGATATTACAAATATGGATGTGAATGGCTGTAATTGTCCTTCCCGCTTCCCTTCCCCTGATACAGATTTGACATGTATCGGGTCAGCACTAGATTGCTCCCAGACTTGTGGCAATCCTCAAATGATTGTACAACGTCGTTCACAGCTCACCCAATGTGGTCAGGGTTGCATAACTGCAAATTCGGACTGTAATGGCTGATATATATGGGCTCCATAGCTTATGCTTTTGCATACCAACTAGGTTCTCAGTCGCCTGTGCTTCAGCGTCGTGATCCTCACGTTCTATATAGAGTACTTCAATAATAAAAATAGCCAAAAAAAAGGTCATGTCAAGTCTCTATTCCCAAGAGCTGGGCCCAAATATTGGCCGTCTGGCACTTCAACAAGGTGGCGGTACCTGTACCATCAACTCCCGCACTCGAAACTAACGTTCCCCACCAGTTCAAATTCACGGAAGTGACTTGAAGCGACACAAAAACAAGAATAGCGCCAAACGCAACACCGGCACCCAGAGCTGAAGTAAGAACGTAATTGTACTTTGTCCACCACGCTAGATACCTCCGTCTGATGTAGTACATGAAAACAAACGAGAATTGAAGTCCAGGAGTGTAGTATGACAAATTGTATCCGGATTGGAATCTGCTCATGCCCGCAAGAAATAGAATTGGGCTAAAGTTTTTCAAATACTTCAAGAAGTATCGTCTGATATAGTAACAGGGTGCCCCAGCAAGTACTCCGATAAGGAATGCCCACTTTAACATTGGATAAAGTGTGTTAAATACTCTCGAAGGACCAACAACACCCCAAACTAAAGTCGCCGTATACAAGGAATGAGGGAATGGACAGAAAAATTTGTTCGATTGGCTGTAACTGCAAGATCCGGGAATGAGTTAAGGAGCACTTCTAGGGCTCCAATCGTCACGAAAGTCTGAATAATCGTCGCCAACAACTGACATCTAAGCAATGCTCTCGGAGGAATCTTTGCATAATGACCCAGTTTCTGATCGCCAATGAAAGACTCTGCCTGCGCATCAACGTTCCATCCATAAACGCGGCACATCATATTTGCAATGGCGTGCTCTGGCACCATATACCCGGCAATAACAATGCCAATGTCGTTGAATCCAAGTTGAAATCCAGTAACTGAATAAATAATGGCACTTGGAATCATAAGGCCGATGCACACAAGTATGATAATAATAATAGACCAAGCAGGCGTGTTCGTAGGAAACGCTTGACAAGCAATAATGCCGAAAACTAGGGAAAGAATCATAAGGCAGAGATACCACCAATCAGGTACCTCAGGGTACCTTGACATCAGCTTGGAAATAGCGTCGTGATTGTTCTCAAAATTAGACCGCTTTCGATACCGAATATTCGTCCAAAATCCCCGCACCGCGTCCTTAATCTGAGGCCACTCAGACAGACAGATATATACGAATGACAACGTGAACATAACGAACTCCGATCCATAGGTAAATAAATACCCAAGTGAAATAAAAGGCGGTGAGTAACTTTTGTATTTCTCCAAGTTCAGTGTTAAGTTGTCATTAACAACCGCCGACGCATTGAACGTAGTGCCTTTGTTGTTGAACGTGCCAGTAGAATTTATTGGAAGATATCCCATCCACTTATAATTCTTCCAGTAGAGAGCAATCATAATAAGGCCTCCAACAAGCATACCAAAATATTGATTAGCCGTTGAGAACCAAGGTACAGCAAGAGGAGTAGAAAAATTGATAACACCCCAATCGAAGGTCGTCCACGGGTTAAATCCAAGTCCCAAACCTGAACCAGTAATAATAGCAAGAACTTTATTCTGAGGCGCGATCCATGTCGGCCAGTTAAAAGTACTGATGGCTGTAAAGATAAATCCCGGGAACCAGTAGTAAATCAACATGGCGCTTAAGCAAATGAAGAAAAACTTGTATTTCGTTATTGTCCATCCATGAATGCTTCGCTTGCTTTCTGGTAACAAAAGAGTACGGTTAAGCATAAGAGTAGGAAGCAGCGAAGGCCAAATTGCGTTTGATTTGTTAATGAGTTGCTCAGGATACGGACAGTGATGGACATACCTTTGGAGGGTAGACGACCCATCTTCTCAACAAACCTGCGAGACCGAATCCAAAGAACTGGGTGGAAAAGTTCATTAGAAACATAAACCCGAACGAGACCCATTTCTGATTAAAGAGCATCCCTAGTTTCCATAACTCATGAAATTCGACCCCTGAGATCCAACGTTGACCATGAGAGTAGCAAGCATTTGCTCTTTATTATTCCAGGGACCAGGATTCAATGAATATCGCTTTCCAAAAAAAGTAAATTCTTTGTTGGGTAGAACTTTTTCCAAAAATTTTCCACATGGATAGAGTAAGATTTGGATTGCAGTCGCTTGGAGAGTAAGAGAAGGCTGTCGGAACGAGAACAGTTGGTTGATAAATGATCCGATGGGGACCCAGATAATACCAAGAAAATAGGCTCTAATTGTCTCGACGGGAAGATTTACATCGTCCATGGGATCACAAACAGCTCGAACTTCTGGATAAGGTGAATGAAACTTCAGCAAGGTGGCTTCCAACAACATGTCCAGAACATATGATTCGTGATCCGTCCCGTAGGCTTCCTCACCCTCTAATAGCAGATGCATCTTTTCAAGGGTGTGAGCCGGAAAGTTTGAGTCATCTTCATGGTATTCAACAGCTTCGCGAAGAACTTCCATCGCCTCCTGTATCGACAGCGAGGACATCATATCGAATAGGTAATTCGTTTGGGGACCGATATCTAGGAGATCGTCCATGTCTTTGTTCATTCCATGCTTGAGTCGATCGATAGCCTTCTCTCTGATATTAGGAATATCGAGTTCTTGAACGACGATTACTTCACCGGTTTCCTTGGAAAATTCGTTCGACGCGTCCGGATTGTCGACATCCACCACAATGCCTTCCTTCTCATTCGCCATACTTTCTGCCTCAAAATTAGCCGTCGTTTATGTCATATGGCATTACCCTGGCTTACCTCAGTTAAACGTCTAGAGAAAATGCCAAGAGTCAACACCCGTTGCTTTGCGGTGATGGTGAGAGTGACCGTTATGTGCAAGGCAGGCAGCATCTTCAATATATTCTGATAGGCCAGTGCAAGATAAGGAAAGCAGCGCAAATTTAATTTAGACAGTCAAAACCGGCTGAATGACAGACTAAACCCGAGTACCTTCACTTGATTCATCGTAATCTTATCTTTGGAGTGGATAGCTGTAAAGCAACGTTGATGTACCCGACATATATCTCACGCTCCTTCTCGTAATGGCGCAAATCTAATTTCCGAGTTAGATACCGACCAATAATTCATGCACTGTCACAATTATATGGATAGACTGGTTACATTACTTTTTTTGACGTATTGAACTTTAGGTTTCTACCAGGTGAGTAGCATACCTCCCGATTCTAAAGTATCTGTGATTGTACAGATATGAAGCAGCAAGCCCGCGTCGCTAGGTCTGTGCAGTTGGACCCGGGTAGTTAGTTGTTGGCCTTTGCTTCAATCGCCTGTGCCTCTTGATGACGGTAGGTGGCAGGCAAGCTGATAAGCATCGACTTTTGAGCTTACACAGAAGAAGCTTGGATCATCTAATCCGCCCAACACAAAATAAGGTTTAAGCAATCGGTTTTATTAAAAACCCGTTAGCCGATGCAATGTTAAGAGTACTTTAGCGAGCTTATCGGTTTATTGAAAAAATTTTTAAGTTTAGTCCAATTTTTTACAATGTCAGCTTACAGAGTAATCGGCTTGGCGAAGCGTAGTGGAACAACGGCTTCCACGACTGGCGCTGATATCTCGGAAAAGGGCTGAGACCTAATGCCGATTATCGGGACTTACATGTAAACGGTGTAAACGACGGTTGCCGATGACGCTGGAGCCTAAGCGCCAAAGTCGATATGCTGCATATGAGCGATTAAACTGCATGCAGTCTAGTTTTCCCTTGAGACAAATTCCCATTTTACTGGTCGATACAGTCTTGGAATGCAAAACCACAATTGAATTCTGTGGGCTCGGACCTATTACGCGACGGAAACTCATTTGGAATTAAGAATCAGCAAGATCAGAACGGCAATTCTGTTCGCTCTGCTATTCCAAACTCGAAATGGTAGGGGACATCCCAATCAACGCCACCGTAATCAGCGTAACTCACGTTTTACTCGGTTCAGCTTCGCATTGAGCGCACACGGACAAATTTATTATCTCGCATACGAGCGATAAAGCTGGTGGGCTTCTAGGCTCGGGATCGGCCGTTCCATATGGTTCAAGGGATCCGCATAAAAATGTTGCACTCAAAATCCTCTCCGAGCCTTCTTGGGTAACTCTAACTTCCCAATCAATGAATTGTTGAAAGTATTAATAATAAGGGACGTTAGAAGATGAAAGAAGATAGAGAGGAAGTATAGTATAACATTTAATGCCTACATATTACGATGAACCCGTTGGGCCACGGTAAATACGAAATTCAACCTCCAATTTAATTCATTCCACTGTGCCGTCCCGGGTTGGACTACTTATGCATTCAGAGTTCCAGCTCAAGGTGTGTCCGACTCCCGTGTGCCGTCGGCATTGCCGGCTACTGCACAACCGAAAACTGGGCGCTAGCATCCCAAGGACAAAAGGCATCACCGAATTCAAAATCAAGCCACGAGGGTTTAGGGTTCTGATGAATATATTGATCACAAGTCTAGTGTTAACGATATACGATTACGTAGTTCTTAAACACACGAAAAAGCGTCTTCGAAATAGTCAACTCTTCCCGTCCCCTTGTCCACGTTATCAGCCACAGCACTCCTGCACGTATCCACGAGCGACCCTGGACCGCACGACATGACCGCGACACTTCCATGGGCTTGCTTGATAGTTTCTTGGATGACCTTCCTCATGTCTGGACGTTGACCATAATTCATGGCAACGATTTGAGGCACTGAGCAGATGGACACATGTTTGCCCGATATATTTGAGTGTTCGTCGCTGTCACAGCTATCGGAGTCAGTGTTCCCCAAACTCTTCTCATTGCTCACGTCCGAAGTCGACGAATTTGTCGACCACTCGGCTGTGATGAAAATTCTAATATCAACAAACCCATCCTGTGATACCTCGTCCAGCTGCTCCTTCACCCAACTTAACGATTCCACGTTTCGTACCGTCCAGTAAAAAGTACATGCTGTCCGCTCCTCGCCCGTCGCTTCAAGTCTAGCGCATAAGACATCACAGCTGTGACCCCGATCCCACCGGCAATGAGCAACACGGTCTCATACCGTGCGAGAGGATAGGTCTTACCGTAAGGGCCTTCAACCCACACGCGAATCTTATCATTGCCATGTACATGAGCCGCACTCTCCAGTAGTCTCCGAGTCATACCTGCCTGTGCCTTTGCGACGAAGATGTACGACCCATCGGCTTTGGTGTCCATGATACTAAACGGATGTGATTCCCAGAATTTGTGGCGCATTACGTACAAGAAAGCGTACTGTCCGGGCTGTGCTTTGAAGTGAATGTTCGGCTTTATGATGAGGTGCGTGGCGTCACCGTGCGCATTTATTTCCGCCTGGGTAGTCGTGCCTGCGAAGATCACGCGGACGATGCGGAGGAACCGGTCGAACATCCAGATGGCTAGGGCAGCGTATGTGTAATTGTGGTAGCCATGATTGGCAAGGTGGCTATGTAGGCCGGGGAGAAAAACTGCTACTAAAACGACGTGACCAACGAGAAAGGTTTCGTACCAATAGTGGCGGAAAGGATAAGCTGCTTGAAGCATGATCGCGCCCGCGAGAATGAGAATCTGTTGCTCTTAGTACGTGAATTTGGATAATGAAAGCCGTGACGTACTATTATGCCCCACAAGTTTGGTTGGTACATATTATAGTAGTATATCTCATACCCGCCGTCCATAATGTAGTATGACGTGAACCCCACGCCGTGAACTAGAGACTGGAAAAACATCATCTGTTGCATACCGTTAGTATAACTCTTACGCTCTCGAGGTATCCACCCCACCCTTCCAATCCACCTGTGGAACATGTTGAACGTTTCGTGCGACCACCCAGTAACAGCTATCATGATATTATTACGCCCGCCAAACAGAAACAATAATGGAATCATAGTTGTCGCCATAATCCCTGACCGGTTCGCATAAAACCGCACGACCTGGATAGTCCATGCTTCGTGGCTTTCGGGGATAATATTGCGGTGGACAAAGATCAAGACGAAGTTGAGCAGGACAAACCCCACGATGAGCAGCGTTTGCCACCTTAGCGGCATAATCATCCACGACACGCCAAAGAACCTTATGGGACTAACATGTTTTCGGCTGAATGTCGCTGGAAGCATTATGCGTTTTCTGAAGAAGGTGACGAGACGGCCTGGTTTGCTGCCGTTCCCGGGATACAGTCTGAGCGCGGTGAGACAGATGAAGGAGATGATGATTGGGATGATCCAATATATGGTGAGGATGTTACTGCTATACTGTCAGTTCTGTAGAAATCTGAAGGCATGATTGCAATTGCATACACGTAGTATTCACTGTGCAACTCATTTGGGCTCTTTAAGCTTCGCGCTCTCACACCCAGCGCCAAATCTTCTGCGACGACAAACACATCCGTGACCGTCGACTCTTTCTTGCTAACAACCTTCTGATCCACATAGTCCTCCAACTGCTCCTCCAAGTCGTTGTTACTCCACGATCTTGACCCCTTAATCATGCACTTTTTTGAGAGATACTTCCAAATCGACTCCATCCCGTCCCGGTGGTTGCAGGAATTGGCACACATGGTCAACGCCTGGAAGTATATGTCATCCGTGCACATACACGCAAAATCATCCACTTCGCATTCGGTCGTGAAGGTCTCTAGGAAATTCTGGCATGCGCTATTGCAAGACGTTTCAGCTGTGGAGAACTGGGAATGGCATATGACAACCATGAGAAAAATGCCAATGATAGCCAGTGACTGCATCCTGCGTGCCTTGAGAAATCAATCACCACACATTCTGAGAACGTAGGGTCGCCCCGGCTGATATTAGTACCTTGCCAGATGCGCCGCGTTCCACGCTTATCGAAGTTCAAAGGACACATGGCACTGAATAAAGCTCTGTGGAATACCAAAAACTTATGGTCTAGTTACAATAGTTAAATTGTGTGTGTCTTCAGTTCTGGATGGGATAAACGCCCCGGACTTCTTGGAGGTTTGTTTTCGCGTTTGTGATCGCCTGTTCCTTGGACGCCACCGCACAAGCCCCCATTGTAACGTTCACCACCGCCGCATGTTTCTCGTTCATCTCAAACACCCGCACAACTAATTTAATTACTTGTGGATGCTCATGTATAACTCAGTTGCAACCATTTGGTGTAAAAGTGGCATGGAATGGTTCACGGAACTGTGTGGAGTGCGAGAGCCACAATCGGAAAGGTTCGGAAACTGCCTGAAATTTAATTTGGCAGTAGGACCTGCAATTCCGCAATTCGGGGCACCTCATTACCCTCATTTGTTCGCGCTGTACCTCCATTGTGGCCTTAACATTTGTCCATCTTCGACATGCACGGCTTGTGCCTGCACACAAGACGAATAAAATCTGTTGAGCGATGACGGACGGGATGCGAGACAGGAAGGTGTCGACATTGTCGACGAAAACTCTTGTAACCTCCATGGATTTTGGTAACTCTCTATTGGATGAACTACTGAACTTCTGACCAGACAAGTTGTACAGACACCCTCTATTTGTGCTTGCCTGACCACACAAAGAACACAAACGAGACACACAGAGACACGAAGCCAACAAATGGCGAAGCGAGAAGAAGATACAACCGAGAAGAGTCCGAGACGCAACCGAGAAGAATCCGAAGAAGAACATGGGCGACTAGAAACTGCAAGAACAGATGACATGAGAAGAACTGGATTTGGTTGAGCAAATCCAGAATTGCCATATTCTCAGGGGTGCCAGAGCTGTGCCACAAACTCTATCCAGCAGCGTCTGGGTGGAACCCTAACCTCGTTCAACAAAATCCACGGTAATAATTTCCGCAAACACAGTCCTAGAAAACTCTTATGTTTTCCATCCTATTAAGCAATAATCATAGTTTATTACGGTTCTAACTCAAGAAGTAACAAAGCGATTAAGGCACAAACAGCGAGCAATATTATCAACATCCGCATCATCTCTCCCTGCAGTGAGTGTTTTCTAACACCAGTAGGTCTCTCCCTGCTTTAAAGAGCCTATCTACTAATACTTCAGAGGCAGGAATCGCCAAGAAATCTCGAGCATCTCGTTTATTGACCCTCCACCACTGGAATAACCATTCGTATCGTCCGTGGCCTCTATGTCGATGCCTATTTGAGGACTATCGAAATAGCGGTCGTCATCCGGCTTGGCTTCTACAGCCAATGGCTTCAACCTTTGAAACATGCGGGAGCCACTGGATTTTTGGTCCAGTGTTGTTGACCCCTGAGCACGTGATTAGATGCGAATATTCGGCGAATAATATTCGTTATTTATTCGCACTGCTCAGGATTTGCGAATAAAATTGCGAATATTATTCGCAGTGGTTGGGACTTGCGAATAACGAATACGAATAATGCCGATTACTGCGAATATTCGTATTCGGAGCAGCCCTACCCTACTCATTAGTCTTATGATCAGGATGAACGGAGGAGTGACTGATGAGCTCAGAGACCATGTGCACACGCTGTTCGTGGTGGGGGCGTGGGGGTGGAGCAAGGAGACGTAGTTCGGCCCTTGTGACCATATGTGCACGTGGTTAGTGCTTTGCGACAGTCTATGATATAGCGGGACATGCCACCACAATTTAATGCATATTAAACTCCCTAAACGAGCTTTTCCGCTGAAACGTATACGATTTTTTGCGAGTAACTCAACGATTACAAGGTAGGGTATGGGTATTTACTGTAGTGGTTCCCTGAACCCTAAATCCGCCTTGAATCCGCCCTGATCGAATAAATCTATATTCCCTTTACACTAGCTAACAAGAAAATTGCCTTTCGAAGTTTAGTGCAGAATGACTTTGATATTCCGAACTTTACATAGTAGGCGTTAATGAATTTCATGTTAATAGATAATAATTAATAAAGTAGTCCATTACGGCAGTACATAGATGAGAAATAAAGTTATAGAAATAGTTTGACGCAATTCTAGATATCTTTAGTGTGGATCTTCCAAGCTGTGGAAATTTCAAGTGCAACCGCGTCAACTCCCACCACGTACTTACATAATTAGCTAATCACATTATTCACATATCCATCAAGACGGATGGCGGATGGCGAATATGGCTTGGGACATGGCGGCGGAAATGTATTCAACATTCCTATCCGCCTACCTAAGTATTGGATAATTATTCGCGCCGGATATTTTGGCGGATACAATCCAAATCTGCCTGGAGTTAACCGTGAGTCCTTGGTAGTCATGAGGAGAGTGGAATGTCTCCCTCAATAACTGGATGGCATAACTGCTCCTTGATTAAAGACCATGCCAGACTATCTCTCGCGTTCACCCTGTGGTTTACGTAATGGGATATTTTTCGAATTTTGGTCTGGGGTCGCGCTCAAACTCCGTCTCTTTTAAGCCAACACTATGGTTCAAGATGCAATAAAGAAAAGAACATCCATTTCTCGAAGAGAGGCACAACCTAACGCCTGGCTAAAGCAGACTGACGATCACTGTCACGCTAACAAAGGGTCTGTCACAGTAAATGGTATGTGATAGCCGTGATACTCTTTATGCCATACTCAGTAAATATACACAAATTCATCATTCTCGCGATCAGTCAAATCCAAAAATGCATTGTCACCCAGCCGATTCTGAGCCTCAGGGTTCAGGGTTCAGGGTTCAGGGTTTCAGGGTTCAGGGTTCAGGGTTTCAGGGTTCAGGGTTTCAGGGTTCAGGGTTTCAGGGTTCAGGGTTTCAGGGTT